>NC_134472.1:8811656-8813564 GCF_964194025.1 Convolutriloba macropyga
CGGGGACGGTACTATCAGATACACCTGTACTGTCACTTGGGACCGCATATTGGAAAACCAACCAATTTTTTTTAAAAAAAAAACATTATTTGGTATTTAGATATTGCTCAGGCAAAGCTAAGCGGAAGTTTATTGAATGTCAATAGACAGAAGAAGAAAATCCATTTTACCTGTTGATAATTGATTTAATAAAAACACAATTAATGAGCAATTAATAAACCCTACTAAAATGCAATTAATAAACAGATTATTTGTATAATCATTTTCAGTCAAAAACGAAAACTCTATACTTGGAAAAAGCGACACATAGATCAATTGAATTTAATACCATAATACAACAATTATTGAGTTTTTGCACATGATTTTCCGACTCCGCTCATCCACATTTTTGGTTTCATTGTCTACCAAGTGAGGAAGAGAAAGAAAACTTTAAAATATTGAAATATTGTTCAAAAATTGAACAAAAAATTGGGTTCCAACTCATATTACTTAGAAAGCTCTATCATTTCGCATTAGTGGGCCGATGAGATTTGGCACTATTGAGACTATGAGACAGGACAACAAAAAACCATGTAACAACAGAAATTTAAATCAATAATTTAAAACTCAATATCACATACTAACAAATTCAAAATATATTTAAATAAAGCCTAAGCTAATCAAAATAATTAGTACATCGGTAGAAAAACATGAATCCAGTTTCTGATGAGATTTTGTAATAAGTAGACAAAAAGAACAAAAAAGGGACTAAGTTCAAAGACACGTTTTTTAATAACAAATAGTTTTAAATAATGAAAACCATCAGATATCAATCGAAATCTTTGAAAAGGTTGATGTTCAGTCATACTTCAAATCATGAAGACATTTAGAACTGGCATTATCCAGAGTTTGTTGGACGTCTACAAAAGCGAACGACGAGTTCAGACTAAAAACAAGAATTCTATTAAATTTAGCAAGAAAACGGTGTCGATTCCGTTAAAACCATAATATATTCCATAGCAAAACAAGATACAACTATTTCAGCTATCTTTAAACACCCTTAATAAATTAACCATAATTAGTTGACCTCTGGATCCTGAGACTAACTAACAAATGGTGAAAAAAGAACTAAAAGAAAAAAGCTAGGTTCTTTCGAAAACAAACAACTTCAGTTAAGAAAAAATTTTTGGATGTCAAATGAAATCTTCCAAAAAAATTTTTTTTTTCAAAAATACCCTAAAATGAAGACATTGGGGCCTGGCATTATCCAGAAAGCTTTGTACGTCTACATAAACAAACGACAATTTCAGACGAAAATTAATCCAATAAAATTTTGCAAGAAAACGGTGTCGAAGCCGTTAAAACCATAATCTATACCGTAAAAAATTACAAATAATTGAACAAGTCGTCAACACCAATAATGAGATATTTGATTTCTAAATAATGAGCCTAGACAACAAGTAGTGAATAAACAACAAGAAAAGAAAAAGTTTAAACATTTTTTTCCGAGAACGATTTTTTTTCAAAATCATTAAAACAATATCTATCAATTAGAATCATTAAATAGCTTCTTTTGTTTTTCAATAAAACATTTTTATTGGGTTACTGTTTACTCAACTGAGCAAAAAACAATAAGAATAAAGGAAAAAGTTTAAAAATTAAATAAAAAATTTGCTTAAAACCTGTATCGGAGACGTTAGAGCAATAAGCAATGCACTAAAATTACAGATATCTTCATCCTTGTTTTTCAATAATCAATAGTTTGATGTTCTACCTGTAATTATTGATACTAATCAAATAGACAAAAAAGAACAACAAATTTGAAATTTAAAAAAACTCTTCCATTTATTTTTTCTTAAAAGACATTTGATTAAAAGGTCATGAAAAAATTTAGCTTTTAACTGAAATCAGTAAATAGAATTTTTTTAT
>NC_134472.1:8813764-9086264 GCF_964194025.1 Convolutriloba macropyga
TCCTGTGTTTCCTTCTCTTATGTCTAATTTTTATTAGGAAATCTAATGTTACTATCAGTATGGAACTGAAAAAAATAGTGATAAAATCTTATTTTTGAGTTTCGACCGTTGAAAACTGAAAAAAATAAATTTCTTGATGCGCTTGAAATATCTTATTTTTGCTGGATATTAAATTTTGCTAATTTGCGATGTTTCGTTGCAATTCTCGTATTTTTGCGGCATAATAAATTTGGCTAAAATTTAGTATATCGTTTTGAATATTGTATTTTCTGCAAGATTTTAATTATTGCTAATTTGCACTGTATCGTTTTAAATCTCGTATTTCTGTGGCTTGTTGAATATTTCTAATTTGAAAATTTTCATGCTACAAATAAAATGAACAAATTCTGAGAACCATATCTCTTCCGCAGCTTCTAAAAGTTTATTTGTTGGTCGCTACTGTTAGAGCGTCGCAAATTCTCAATAAATTAGGGAATTTAGGAAGAAAATTTATACAATTAACGTCCTATCCCAAATAAAATTCAATTTCTTTGATTGTTTTTCAATTGAGACTTCAGTTCTACTAATTTTCGAGTTTTGTTTGCTTGTTTGTCTCACTGCTATCAAAGGAAATCTCCAAATAACTAAAAATCAGTTAAAAAATACAAAAAATTATAGTTAAAAGTTCTACGTCTACAACAATGTTCAGTGATTGTGATTAATGGCTCTTCTGAAAAATGCCAGGTGTAAATGGACACAAGTTGATAATATTTAAATAAAATAGTGTTTTTAGAATATACAGGCTTTTTAGAATACATTACAGTTCGCAACTTTTTTAAATTTGTTTATCAAATTTCATATTTATGTTCATGGAGCTACTAAAGAACAAAACTAAGCCATGTAAATGCAGTTTTCTTGTTCAATGTTTTTCGGTTATTTTTTTTGCAATTTTTTAGTTCCAATTTTTGTTCCAATTTTTGTTCCAATTTTAATTCCAATTTCAACAACAGAAAATTTTCTGCTAAAAATTCCTATTTAGTTCGGATAAGTTATATACATATTATTTGGTTCCTTTTGCTATGGTTTAAAGAAAACTCTGGAAGATTTTCTTGCATGGGTTCTGTCTTTTTACATCTTAACATTTCTGCACATTAGCAGAAAAACCGTCAAAAATTTAATTCAGGAACAGTCGCAATGGAAGCGCAAGTAGCTAAATCCCTAATCACTTCACTGGAAAAGTAATATATTCAAAAGTGCTTTATCTGTAAGCGCCAATAATGCCATATTTGACCTGTCAATTTTGTGACAAGACAAGAAAAAGAATCTCAAAGACTGATAAACGTCCAAAAATCTAAACATTTTTGTGAAAACTGGAAGCATATAATCGGAGAAACCATTATATTAAACCAAAAACAACCGTAAATAATAAATTTTTTTCCACGAAAAGGACGATGTGACCTGTATTTGTTGACGTACGCCACATGTTGAGCAAAAAAAGAAAAAAAAAACTAAACTCAGGAGACTCTAGCTTGATTTGAAAAATATGTATTTTTAGAAGTCAAAACGACCATAAGCTTTCAATTAAATTGAAGTCCTTCTGAAACCAATAGCACTTCTCATTACTAAGCTTTGATTTGATTTGTTTTTATGTAATTAACGTAAATAAAACAGGAAAATGCAACAACAAATTGTAAAAAATCCTTTAATGATTACAATCCGAACTTTTTGAACTTTAAACAACAGTGATAAGACCTAATCTGACCTTGCTGTTGCCGTACAGTAGGAGCATATAATTGTTGCAAATATTATGAATATCGGTAATTTGACCCAATTAAAAATACACAATTCATAAACCTCAATGAAATACAATTAAAAAACAGATTAATTGTAGAATCATTGTAAGTCTAAAACAGAAAAATGTATATCTTGAAACAGTTTTTAGATCAATTGAAAGTTTGAAAGTGGAGGAATATTTTTTCGTCAGCTAGTTTCCTTCTCAATAGTTTGAATTCAAATAATTGTTTAGTTTGCTTAGATTTTTTACTCGGTTTTGTGACTTTTGTTTGTTACCTAATCTATTGATAGGGTTAATATTGTATTTTTCACTGTGAATCTTTTCTCCTGTGTTTCCTTCTTTTATTTTTAGTTTTTATTAGGAAATCTAATGTTACTAACAGTATGGAACTGAAAAAATTAGTGACAAAAATCTTATTTTTGCGTTTCGAACGTTGAAAACTGAAAAAAATAACTTTCGTGACGCGCTTGAAACATCGTATTTTTGCTGCATTTTAAATATTGCTAATTTGCGATGTGTCGTCTTAAATCTCGTATTTCTGCGGCATAATAAATTTGGCTAAAATTTAGTATATCGTTTTTAATCTTGTATTTTTTGCGAGATTTTAATTATTGCTAATTTGTACTGTATCGTTTTAAATCTCGCATTTTTGCCGGATGTTTAATATTGCTAATTTGCAGTGCATCGTTATAAATCTCGTATTTTTGTGGGATGTTAAATATTGCTAAAGATCTCATCCGCAGCTTCTAAAAGTTTTTTTTATTATTCGCTACTGTTAGAGTGTGGCAAATTCTCATCCGATTTCGAAAAGTTAGCAAGAAAATTTATACATTTAACGGTCACATTCCAAAAAACCTCAATTTCCTTGAATGTTTTGCAATTAGAACTTCAGTTTCACTTGTTTTCTTGTTTTGTTTATTTGTTTGTCTCACTGCTATCAAAGGAGATCTCCAAATAACTAAAAATTAATTAATTACTTTAAAAAATTATAGTTAAATTTCTCCGTCTACAATAAAGTTCAGTGATTGTTATTAAAGGCTCTTCTAAAAAATTCTAGGTGTGAATGAATACAAGTTGATAATATGTAGACAAAATAGCCTTCTACAATATACAAGCTTTTTAGGATACATTACAGATCACAACTTTTTTGACTTTGTTTATCAAATTTCATATTTGTCTTCGTGGAGCTACCAAAGAACAAAACTGCCCTTTGTAAATGCAGTTTTCTTGTTCAACTTCTTGGGTTAATTTTTGCAGTTTTTTTAATTCCAATATTTGTTACCTTGTTTTTTGATAAACGTCTAATTGGGTCTAATTGGGTCACAACAGAAAACTTTCTACCAAAAGTTTCATTTTTTTTTCAGATGAGGTATATACACATTATTTGGTTACTTTTGCTGTGGTTAAAAGAACACTGTGAAAATTTTTATCGCCTAGTTCTTATCTTCTTGCATCATAAGATATCTTTTTTAAACATGAAGAATGAAAAAGAAGGATTTTTTACAGATAATCTCTTGTTGGTAACTTTTGGCTGCAATTTTTTGCGTCTTTCTACACGCTTTTGCGAATTAAAATCAAAAAGTTTCCAGACAATAAACAATATGGCTTTCAAAGTTTTTACAATCGTATAATTGAAATTGATTGGTTATTTTGTCAAATATGTTTAATTTAGGCAGCGAACTTAATGATAAATTATTTTGAAGGTATTATAATTCGACAACAGCAAACATGAAACTTAAAAAAACAGTAAAACTGGGCAAAATACTGTCAGTCACGGTCATTTGTCAGTGGCGTCTGCGGCGTCATTTGAACCTGACAATTAAACTTTCTACAGCAGCAACACCGTTTAATTTATTCAAAAATTTGATTCGGAAAACTTCGGTTGCTTAAAGCTGTAGTATTGCTAATTGGATAATTGCCGCCGCAATTACCGATACTACAGAGAGTATAATTATTTAACCGTCGACTTTGTGAACACTTTAGACTTAGTCTAAACTGACGGAATATTAAGAGAGAGCTATGCTGCGTGAATTTCGTTGAGTGAATGAATACATTATTCATAGCCAAATACTGCTGTGTATTATTTAATACACTATGCAGCGGTCCATACCGGCTGATTCACCACCGCTATTAATACGCGTAATACGTGAAGGATACTGAAGCTATCCAGGCCGCTCTTCAGCACCAATTCTGAAACGAATATATGACTAAAGACGAGTAGTAGTCGGCTCCACGAATGACCTAGGAATTGATTCGGAGCTAGTCATAGGTCTTGTGATTTTTTAGTCGTGTTGACTCAATTATAAACACGCACGAGACTAGATTTTGCTGCTGAAGGAAATCAGACCAAAACTCAACCAGCGCGAAAGTAAGACGCTAAAAATCTAACCAAAAAATTCTCTTCTCTCTCTTCCTCTCTCTGCTCTAAGAGCGAAACCACTATTTTCTCCGCTAAGCGGGACTATCTGCAGCAATTGTAAGTCTGCCAATTTTCTAACAAAAATAGAGTTAAATTATTATTCATATCCAGCAGTAAGATGGATTCAATTTCTTGATTAAGATTAGATACCCCACCATATTTTCAAGTAGGAATTAACCCCCAATTGTGCTCTATCATTTTTATCTATTTACTAATTAACCTTTGTATCTAACCAATTTTATTTTCTAGCAAATAACACATAGATTTGGAAATTAGCAAAGAACATTGTGAGCATATAGTGAGACTTATTCTAGCACGCAAATAAGGTCGATACAATAATATAGGTTTAGCTCTAGTGTGGTAATTAAGATCAAGCGAATAAAATACCTACCACATCAGAGTTAAAAACTGGTGCGACGAGGAATAAAGAACGTCGGTTGCTCACACATTTAGGAGCCTGGTGGACTTTTTGTGGCTAGTTTTCCAAACCAAAAACCCAGAGGTCACACAGGTTCTATGGTAGGGCCACATACCGCGCTATCCCAGTACCTGTGTGAGATGTTCTAAGATTCTGAACGTCTCAATTACGACCGACTAAAAGAGACGGGTTCTCCCCACAAAAGAACAGTCCACTGATTTAATAACTTTGAGCACCGGTTCTTTGCTTCTCAGACCCAAATTTTGACACTGTAGGTTGGTTTTTTAAGCGCACATGTGAGTACATAATTGTGTATCATAAAAAGACGTATTTGTACTTCCCCCCCCCGCACAAAATTCGACAAGACCGGTCACATTAATGTTACTTTTAGACTAAATAATTGTGTTCAACTTAACCAAATCTTTAATACTGTTAGCATAACGAACTGTACTATCCCCCCTAGTCCTATATACGAAATCATACACCCATATTCATTAATCTAGCTCTCATATATTGTCCGTAAGTTAACTTTAGCGTGTCTTATACATCTTAACTTTTGATTTATCATCTAAATTATTGAACTTATCATCCTCCAAACCCATAGTACTGCAAAAACAAATTGACCCACATGCAAATAAGCCTAGTTTAACGTGGTTCTACCTCATTATACATGCATAGTGTACCTTTTAGTGTCTCTAAAAGTTAATAAATCACTCTGATAGCTACAAATAACGTTGTATTGTTAACCAAACACCCCAGCAGTCACTATAACGCCTCGATTTAGCCCCCCAATTTCCTAAATTTCATAGTTTTGAGTTAAACAAAGTTGGTTCTATGAGATTTTTAGCCCGATTTTGCCTATTTTCTGCCTAATTTAACAGGAATTTATGAGAATTCCTCCTAAAATCAGCCAATTTTACAGAAATTTTCACAAGAATTGTCCGGAATAAAGTGAAAACTTTTAAATGTTATTAGATTTTTGAAGAATTTAGCCCTGTTTGGTGTAGAAATTGTGTGTTTTTTGCCTAAACTCACCTCAGTTTTGACTAAATAATTGAGTATTGGTGCCAAAATCCACTAAATTTCACCAAAATAAGCCCAGATTGTTCTCTAAAATTGCCAAATTAAGCTCATATATTCCTAAAAATTCACTTAGTTAGACCAAATTTTTTTCAATTTTTACCTAAAAAGTGCCCGATTTTAGAGCCTTTAGTCCTAAATTTGCCCATTTTTGACTAAAATATTTCAGTTTTTATCTAAAATTCATGCAAACTAATCGGTTTTAATCCAGAATTTGCCTAAAATTAACCAATAACTAACTATATGTAGTAAATTTTGACCACAATTTTTGCTTTTAGACACAAAATTGAAATAATTTTAACCCGAAACTATTAGATTTGACCCAAATTATTGACATATTAGCCCAAAATTGTCAAAAAATTATCAAGTTTAGCCAAAATTTTCCCGATTTCACCCTGTTTCATTAAGAAAACACCCGCTTTTGTAAAGAATTGTCAAAATTTGCCAAGATTTTACAATATTTTGTCTAAATTGATCTGGTAATTGATCAAAATTGACCCAAAATTGTCATTTTTTGCCCAAAATTGACCCAAAATTCACTCAGGTAATCCAAAAATTGCCCAGAACTTGTAAAAGATTACCCAAATTGAACCACAACAAGTGAAAAATATCTCATTTTGGATACAAATTAGCGGTACAAATCTCAAAATTGGCCTCAAAATTCCGAATAATTTCCTGAAATTCGCCAATAATCCTGAAGTATGACTAAATATTCGAACACAGAAACAAGAAAATAGCTATTGAAGACTATTAACGCCTGTTTTAAGTTCATATACTAATAGAAATATAGCGTTTTGTCCAAAACTAACCACCAAAACGGCAAACTTAAAGGAAATAACACGATCTTTTCGTGCAACCTTTTTCAGTAAACGTTCCCTTTACTGGTATTTTGTAATATTTAAGTTTCTCCTTCGTTTTTCTGAGCCATATATTCGATTGCACTTGTTGGGTTACGTATAATTCTGCTACAAATTCACTTCAACAAATTTAAATTTCCAGTTTTTGCAAAAAGTTTATGGAATACCTAATAGGAGACAAACAAATAAGTATTAAGGATAACTCAGCAGACTGTCGAGTGCTCAAATACGTCACTGACGTTGAACAATCATACGTGACAATAGTCTACCGTATCAAAAGAACAAAAACTGTTGGTCAAGTAACCATTTTCAAAGCTGAAAACACCTCTCTAGATTATTTGTTTAATAGACTTAATAAACGTGGCTCAATCATCGATTTACAATGTATGTACACTCTACCACACGCTTCCAATAAATGAGTGAAAGCAGCCAAAATCTGAAATTAGTACCCTTGCCAGATAATAAACTCTATAAGTTTGAAAAGGTTTGCATGTTTTCACCCACACTACCTGACTTTGTTAAAGAAATAATCCAAAAAGAAATAGTTTATTGTGTTCTAATAAGAAAATCTGATAGCGATAATCAAATCATTTCCTATCGAGTCAGAGTATATAGGCCAATACTAACAACCGCCTACTCTGAAAGCAATCAAAAACCAAAATTTTGTCAGTCAGGAAAATTTTTCTGGATAGAATTTCGACTAACCGAAGATGGTTGCTATCAACGAATGAACAAATGCCCATAATTATTTAATCTCAAAAATTTTTGTATAAAAC
The DNA here is from genome assembly GCF_964194025.1 of Convolutriloba macropyga. Lineage (NCBI taxonomy): Eukaryota > Metazoa > Xenacoelomorpha > Acoela > Convolutidae > Convolutriloba > Convolutriloba macropyga. The sequence goes on from NC_134472.1 coordinate 8,821,089, forward strand.
GAAGTGAAAAATAAAACAAAAACTCTTTTTTATTCTTGTTGTCTTATATTCAAGCTTATGGATATTAGTACAAAGCATCTAAATGTAACAATTTTGTACGACGATAAAGTTGCAAAAGTTAAAAGGTACACCTTAAATAACGATAAACAATCTCTGATTATTTATTACAGGTTTGTTAACGATCCGCGCCTACACAGTTTTATAACATATGCAAGTTCTAATCCTGAATTTTACAAAACTTTGAAAGCTTTGCACACGCCCAATAGTTATATTGAACTCTAGTTCACTAAACTTAACTTAATTTTGTAACTAATACTGTCTAAAATTACATCTTTTTTAGAGCAAAAGTTGAATTAAATGAATATTGACGCTAACTTCTTGAATATTACTATCAAACTTGGTCATAATACAGGCAAAGTTACTAGTTATAAATTAGATAAGAAAATGCAATATTTGTACATTTTTATTAATTTTGATAACATTCCAGGACTAGCTTGTTACATAACACATGCGGAAAACAACCCAAAGTTTAACCAAATTTTAGACGCACTTCGTACCCCAAATAGTGTTTTTGAGATAGGACCATTTGTTTAAGCAAATTGTCTGAATATTTTCTAAATTCTATAAAAAATTGTTTGACCTTTTCATAGCTTCAAATTCTTTTGATTAGACTTTTATATTGCTTCTTTCGTTTATAGTATCTTTTTCATATAAAAACTTAGTAATAATTCAACAAAAACCTTAAAACAAAAATGGCTAACATCGTAGCATACCCAGACATTTCTCTTGAAAAATTTACAGGCTTAGACCCAAGTGAGGACGTAGCAGATTTTCTAAGTCTAATAGAGAGAAAAATAGAGTTTTCATTAGGAGTTAGACCAGGACCAGGAGATGCACAAAATGCATATGACGCACGTAGAAAAGCATTATTTGGCTCAGTCTTAAGAGGACCAGCAGCCCAATGGTTCGATTCTTTGCCCGCAGCGGAACCATGGGATGATGTTAGGACAGGTTTCCTAAATAGATTCACAGACGAGAAAGACAAGTACAGAAAACGAATTGAGGTAGAAAACATTCGTAGACAACCAGATGAATTAATCAAAAGTTACGTACACAGACTAACAAAAGCAGTGGAAAAGGGATGGCCAGACCCATTCACAGATGCTCAAAGGCAAACTAAGTGTATGGAATTTTTTGTAAGAGGACTAACTCCTCCAGCACTTAAACAAAAAGCGCATCAATATTTGATAGAAACACCTAACGCAACATGGGAACAACTTAGAAATCAAGTTAGCACTAAAGACTTAAGTTTTGCAGTAAGTAGTGATTTCACAGGTACAGCATCTAGCAGCATAGACAACAAAATGGAGATAGATGGTATAAAAGACCAGCTCCAAGAATTAGCAAGTTTAATGAAAAACAACAGAATTAGCGCAGCCTACAACCCAAACGAGCCTAGAAATAAACAAAATTACACACGATTTTGTAAATTTTGCAGAAAGTCAGGTCACACAATAGCGTATTGCTATGCAAACAGAGACTTTAAAGAACAAAACAGACAGCAACCACAGCAAAGAGATAAGTTCAGAGATAACTATCAAAGCTATAGAGGACGTCGTCCAAGAGAAGATAGTTATGATAGAAATCAGAACCGATACAGACAAGACACTAGACCACATAACAGTTACTACAACCAAGACAACCGCAGACAATACTCTCCTCATCCTAGATCTGAGAACAATAACTTCAGAAATCGCTCACAAAGCTTTGAGAATCGAGATCGACGCTATAATAGCAGATCCAACGATCGTAGACCCCAGGATAATAGGAACTATTCCAGGGAACGACAATATGATCGAAACGATTCCCGAACAAGGTATCGTGAGTCAAGCAGTCCAAGACAGGACTATAGAAGAAGTAACAGTTCTAATCAGAATTCTAGAGATAACAGTAGAGACCGTAACTCAAACAGAGTTCAATTCAGAGAAAATAAAGTTAATGGATTCTTTGTGGACAATCAACAAGATGAAATTAATTTAAACTAGACGAGTCTCCGTACAAAAATAAAAAGACAAACATTTTTATTAACTTGTACATTCACGCCGTCGGAGACAGTAATAAACATAACGGTTTCGAATCGCAGTTTCTAGTTGACACAGGAGCAACGTGTTCCCTAATAAACTTTGATTTCCTACAAGAACTTAAGTCACTGATTGATGTTAAACTAATTGAGTCAAAACAGAAAACAATTGCAGTCAACGGTGAACGATTAAAATTGTTAGGCTACATTCATGTCCCAATCTCATTTGACATTGAAGGCAAATATTACACAGATCTCAAAACATGGGTTTCAGAGAAAAACGGTTGCGAATTAAACATCCTAGGAATGGAGTTTTTGAATTTTGCAACAAAATCAATCGAGTTCACAACTCCAAAAATGAACTTAAAAATTTATCCAAACGTCTCAATCACACTCTCAAAATATCAAACAAAAAGTTATCCTTTTGTAAGTAAATTTGAAAAAGTTGTACTTAACAGACCTTTCGAACTAGCACCGAAATCTAGCAGAGTACTAACAATTACACCATCAAACCAATTTTTCAAACAAGGAACATCATTTATAATTGACAATCGACTCCAGGACAAAGGTATTTACACATACAACGTCTATTGTGTAAGAAAAGAAAAAGAGTTGCCAATAATGCTAAATAACCCTGGTGATCGTAAAGTAACAATAGATAAAGGTTCAATAGGATACACTTTGGAAGAAATTTGTAAAAAAACACAAAAGTACACACTGATTGATAACATCGCGTTCTTAGATGTCTTAACAGAAACTGAAACAGATTTCAATCACATCTTTCATGTGACTGAAAAAGTTGAAAACCCAATTCAGACTTTAGAAAATCCGAAATTAGACAAAACAGATATTAGACAAAAGTTGAAAAAAGCTCAGAAAAGGTTCAAGAAAAAGAATTTGCAGACCACAATGAATTAGAAACAGATTTTAGTCAAGACCTAAAAGACTTAAAACCAAAAGCAACAATAGAAGGTGAAATTCGACCACAACAAATACCACCAGAAAAACTGGAAATGTTTAGTAAATCAGACCGTGAGTTTCTCAAAAAATTTGACTTCAGTCAATCTGACATTAATGATGCACAATTACTAGATCTCATGAAACTTCTTGCCAGAGACAAGGACGTCTACTCTCAGCACAAGTATGACGTTGGCAAAATAAAGCAAAAATTTCACGTAAAACTTCTACCAAATTCAACCTTGACTAAGCAGAGACCATCACGAGTGCCATTGCACCATCAGGAAAAACTTGAAATTTTGCTAGATCAGCTCTGTAAAGCAGGAATAATTCGAGAAATGGGAGACGACACCGAAATGGGATCGTCATTTATTAATCCCGTTATCATCCTTCCAAAGGGAAACATAGTGAAACTAGTAATAGACGCTAGGTATCTAAACTCAATAACAGACCTAAGTAAGTATTCATGGCCTCTAGAGCCAATAGGTTCTTTATTGACTAGACTAAACGGAAACTACTTCACTACAAGTGATTTATGTTCTGCATATAATCAAGTCCCTCTAACGGAGGAAACACAACAATTGACGAGTTTCGTAATAGGCTCAAAACAATACACGTTTCAACGTGGTTTTTACGGACTTTGCGGACTACCAAACTTTTTCAGTAGGATAATGACAATCCATTTTGCACCCTTAATAAAATCTAGACAAGCCGTAACTTATATTGATGACACAATCATGCAAGCTCAGACAGCTGAAGAGATGTATGCAATCATAAAAAGTACCATCTTTTGCTACGCAAAGCAGGACTGAAAGCTCAACCTGAGAAAACAAAATTCTTTTTGCGTAAAGTACAATTCTTAGGACATGTAGTAGGAAAAGACGGAATTCAACCAGTAAAGAAAAGGGTTGAAGATCTCAAAGCCTTAAAGACACCTGAGAATAAACGAGATGTAATGCGAGTCCTAGGTTGTTTAGGATTTTACAGCATGTACATAAAGAATCTGCATGTAGACAGTAAGCCATTTTACAATCTTATAAAAACTGAAACCACTTTTCAATGGACAGATGAACACGAGAAGTTGTTCAGAGAAATTAAGGATCGTATAAGTGAAGATACAGTCTTAGCAATTCCTGACACCAGATACCCCTTCCATGTTCATGTAGATGCATCATCAATTGGTGTTGGTTCAATTTTAGTTCAAGAATTTCCTACCGGGAAACGGATAGTTTCATTTAATTCTCGAGTTTACACAAAAGATGAGCAAAAAATGAGTACAACAGCTAGAGAACTTTGTGGCGTAATTTCTGCTCTACAAACGTATGAGCATTACATAATAGGTTCTCCACATCCAGTTTATCTCTACACAGACCACAAGCCCCTACTGTATCTTTGGGGACGTAGAGGAAAATTATCTCATCGATTTTTCCGCTATCAACTTGTCATTTCACAATTCCAAAACTTAAAAATAATTTGGACAGAAGGCAAAAACCTAGCCTTTCCAGACATTCTAAGTAGAAACGTCTCGATAAAAGACTTAGACAAGTATCAACTGAAACACAAAAAAATTCCGAAAGACATTAAATTCTACGACGAGTCAGGCAACGAAGAAAAATACTTCGTGTTGCATGACAATGAAAAGGGACAGAAAAATGATTGCTACCCCATTCTAAAACAAACTTTTCAAGGAGTTAAAAAACTGAATTTTGAAAATGAACAATTTTTTCAGACAAACTATAAACCCAGTGATCGAATTTGTTCAACTTCGGACATATCAGAATCCTTCTTGAAAGGAAATGCAATAAATCACTATCGCGGAAAATTCCCACTAAAAGAGCCAATCCTAAGCTAACAAGACGACAGTGAAAATTACTACTCTGATTTGTCTTTAGAATTTGATGATAATTTGGAGAAGGAAAAGGAGCACTTTGAAAAATTTTCTACAACAGAAGACGATCCTCTGTTAGATTCTGTTGAATTATCAGATTTAGAAATAGATGACATGAGTCTTGAGCAAGAGATTGAAGCAAGCAAAGCAAACTTTGATAGAATAGCAAGTGTTCGACTAGCAAAACCAATTTGTGAAAATAACGAAATTTCAGATGGAAAAGAACTAATCGAGAAATTATCTAGTTTTGCTAAAGATATTGACTTGAACATAGCAGCAATCAGCCAGGAACAATTCAAAGACCCAGTCATTCAGACTGTAAGACAACTTTTTGAATCAGGAAACAAAGATGAGAAAAATGTAAAATTTCGACAATCAAAAGCCATGAAAACGTACTTGAATAATTTTGAAAATCTTTGCCTAATTGGAAACATTTTATGTATTAAACAACCAACTGAAGATCCAAATATTCAAAACATCAAAATATGCGCACCATTATCCCTCTTCTTAAAAATTTTTGAATTAGCTCACCAAGATTCGCTTTCTGGACACTCTGGAAAAGATAAAACATTGTCAAGCATAAAACGCTTTTTCTATTGGCCAGGTTTATATAAATGGGTTTCTCACTTAATAGCGAATTGTTTAGACTGTCAAAAAAATAAACAAAAACGCAAAGACCTAAATGAAGCACCACTTGAAAAATGGACAGAAACTGTACCTTTCCCCTTCCACACGGTACATATAGATCACAAAGGTCCAATAAATCCACCATCGAACGGAAATAAACATTGCCTAGTAGTAATTGATTCCTTTTCTCGTTACATCCAAGTTTACCCAGTTTCATCAACATCAGCAAGTGAAACAATATCAGCACTTGAGAAATTTTTTCTTACTTTTGGTATACCACAAAAACTTGTGTATGATAAAGGATCAGCCTTTATGAACGAGGAGTTCACAAGTTGGACTCATGAACTTGGAATTACGCATGCTCCTAGAACAGCATACTCTCCCTGGACCAACGGGAAAGTTGAGATCCAAAACAAACATCTTGGCACACATTTCCGAATCTTTTTTGAACAAGCTAATCGTAATTGGAGTGACTTAGCACCAAAGTTCGCGTTTGCTCATAACACAACAGCAAACACTAGTACAGGATTAACACCCTACGAAATCGTTTTTGGCCAAAAGCCCCAAATTCCCCTTTCTCTGAAATTAGGATTATTAAGGTCTTCCGATTTAACTTGTAATTCAGAATTTTGCAAAGATTTACCACTCCACAAACATTCAGAACAAAGTAGCAACAACGATCAAATAGATAAACTACTAAAACCAAAACTAAGTAGTTCATTGCTTGCTCGTGAAAATCAATTCAAACAAATTTACAAAACTGCATACAACAGAAGCCTAGAAGTTAACTCCAAAGCACATCAAAACAGAAACAAACATAAACTAGGTAAGCCTTTAGACGTAGGACAACTAGTGTTAATGGAAAACCACTCATTCGAGGACGGAAAATCCAAAAAGTTACATGAACTAAGAACAGGACCGTATGAAGTAACAAAAAAATTGACAAATGTAAATTACGAAATAGGACTTGTTTCAAACAAAACTGTCAAAAAAGTTGCCCATAGAAACCATCTAATTGAGTACTTCCCAATCGAAAACGCAATTTCAGAATTAGTTGTTGACTATGGTTTAAAGAATGAAAACTTCCAACCATTCTACAAAAATTTAATGAATAAACAAGTTGAAAAACTTAATAAGCCAATGGACAAATTTTCCTTTCAACAACCCTATACTGAAACTGAATTTCTACCAGTAGACAATTTTACAAGTAATTCGGATAACATACAAAATGAAAATAATCATGAAAAAACATTTGAAGATAACAATACCACAATAACAAAACCTGATTCAGGATTTCAAGAAGGTTTTTCAACTACGTTTGAAGATAACACACAAACACCTGATAACCGTAGTCGTAGTAGAACTAGAAGTTCTACCCCATATCCCGAAACACGTATTCGTTTTGCAGATCCACCTGACATTAGAGTCAGCCCTGTTAGAACCCAAACCCGTGTACAATCACCCGAAGCAAACCCAACTCCCTCGGATGATCAACGTTCATCTCGAATCGATCGTCGAATTTCGGGACGATTGAAAAAACTTACTGCTCGCTATCAAGCGGGATTTACTTAAATCTTATCTTATATATTTACTTTAAAGGTTCAAATCATCGGAAAATTAACTTCCGAGACCTTTTCTCTTACTTCTTCCAGCCTTATTCTTAGCTTTCTGACACTAAAAAAAACCAAAAACTCAGTCAATCACTAATAAAATAAAGTTATTATGAAAAACAATAACTTCCTTTATAAATATTTAACTGTTTTGTTTGTCTTTACTGTTGTATCTTTTTGTAGACCCTCAGTTAGAAATGAGTTGGATGACATCTCCCCTACGTTAAAAGTTGTTCATTATGACTGTTCAAAAATGAAAGAAAGCAAAATGTATGCTTTAAATCAAGTAGCTCAATGCAACATTAAACCGGAAAATATTAAAGTTGCACCTGCAACGGTGACACTGTATCAAAGATCGTACAGAACAAAAGTAGAGGCAGTGATGTGTCGAGTAAAATCGCAAGCTTTAAGATGGCACTGTGGATTTTTATCGCACTCTTCTTTAGCATATGACCAAATTTCTCTTACAACTGACGACATAGTAACGCCAGAAGAATGCAGACGTGCAAACAAAACAGGAAAAATAGCAATAACAGAGTACGATAGAACTTATAAGCTAGACATTTCAAATGAAGTTTTAAAACACCAATACACACACGGTGGTCTGAATGAGGACGACCACTTAGAAGATAACACAGATTGCTCTGCGTCAGGAGAAGTAAAACTTTATTCATTTGAAACACAAATGCAAAGAGTTGAACTCGAAGTTGATCAGGAAACAAAATCAGTTTTTACCCCATTAGGATTAAAACTTCCATGCGAACTCAAGGAAGGAGGTTGTGAAACAACATCACTAGACCCCTTCGCTTACTCATGGGATGTGCCAGAAAATTGCATTGTTACAAAACTTTTCACTCAAGTTGCAAAAATGATAAAGTTCACAAACGAACCAGATCCACCACAATACTACATCATAAGTACGCACGACATGCAAAATGATGTTTATCGTTTGCAAAACAACATGAAAATAGACCACACGCGAGACATAAAACTGAGGATAAATAATGAAAGAACTTATATTTGTGGAAAGCCTACTCCTTTGTTTATTACAAACTTTGATGATTTATTTGTTTCCTTCACAGGCGGATTTGATATGAATACGGGAAAAACCGTAATTTCGAAAAATAGTGTTAATTATTACAAAATGCAAGTCGGCACCGACAACAAAATAAGGGTGAACGGTTTTTACGAGACACCTAAAAACGAGCTAGTTGGTAGCCAACATTTTGGAAATCATAAAAAAATTCTTGAAAACGTTGGAAAAGACACTATCGATTATGATGCTCATATGCGTATGAAAATTAATTTCATGATGTATAAGGTCTATCGTGATTTGGAACAGTCTGACTTCCTTATTTTACAAAATATGTGCGAGCTCAGACGCACTCAAATCCAAATGATCAATGCATTGTCTTACGAAAACAATAGATTGGCCGGATACATGTTAACCGGAAATCGTTCAATGTTTTTAGAAATTGAAGGTGTTATAGGTTTTCTATATCCGTGTCCAAAGAAAATTTCACCGCTTAAAGTACTTGATCGCTGTTACGACCGTATTTCGATCTTTTATGACGGAAAAACTATGTTTGTTAATCCTATTACGCGCCAAACATTTCCATTTGCAAATGAAATAGACTGTACAGATACTTTCAAAAATTTGTTTCAACTTGATTTAGATAATAATAATTCTTGGTATCAGTTGATGCCGGCGCCAGTTCCTTTTAAACTGCCCGCTGTTTTTGCTCCACAACAAATTGGTTATATTCAAAAAATCCCTGATTATGATTCTCGTCGTGCAGGTATCTACACTGTAAACCAGTTGAAAGATTTTTGGAGAACAATTTTGCATAAATCAGCTTCTAATTCAGTTTTGAAAAAGATTTCTCGAACAGTGCTTCAAAATGCACACGTAGACAGTAGTCAACGCGATATCTATCGCGCCGCAGGTCTCAATAATCGACTATACTTAGATTCAATGTTGTCACCATCATTTTTCCTTGATCACTTTAAGAGTACTTTTGGAGAAATTGGCTATTACATAGAAAGAGCCGGAATTTTATTTGCATGTTTCATGTTGATCAAGTTCTTGATCGATGTCGTAATTTTTATTTTAAGAGCTTTCGAGATACAAAAACTGTCGAAAAACACTATTGGTTTTTGGAAAACACTACTAGGAGCCTCGTACAATTTGTTTCTACTTTCCATTGTCACATCAATTTATCAAACTCCTAAAAATGATGAAAATTCTGATAACAATACAAACAACGAACCAAACAGAAGTCGATACCTCAAGCACACACCAGATAATAACATCTATCACGACAACAGTCAAATTGAATTGTCACCACTCACTGCACCTGAAGTAGTATCACCTCCTATTCAAGAAATACCACATCTTTATCCTAAAGTTCCTACTGAGCAAGAAGTAAATGCAATTGCTCCCCCATAATTCAGTCATCCAATTTGTCTTTTTATACTTAATTAATCACATTTCACCAACTCTTATTAGTTTAAACCTAACTGTTTCAGCATTATGATCTGAGATGCAAAACTTTAATGATCTTTTTGTATCCGAGTACCATAAAGGTTTATTTATTAAGTTTCACGAATTTTACGGACATATATATTACTCTTTTACACCCGCTTATGAAAACTTAGTGCATTTAAAAGTTAGCGCACCCAAATTTTCTGACTTAGTAGACATATTAATTTATTCAGACCACGAAAAATTTTATACTCTTAAGGAATTTTTACTTGATTGTGAATATGGTCTACTAGATTTAGGAAGCAACATCCACTTTCTTTTATAAAATGATGCACCTCGATCTTCAAAAGTCCCTTCGGGAACTAATTATTTTATTTGCTATTTTATACGTTTTAACTAATTTTGCTTTATTTCTTAAACATTTTAGAGAACCAAACGTATTTACAGTACATTGCAAACACTTCGAGCTCCATCAGCACGAGAATAACGTATTGGAATGTACTTTTACTACCAAGGCAGTTTAGTAAGACCTTATCAAATTAATCGATCCTTTACTATCCATTTTCCCTATCAAGTAACTCCCACTCTAGAAGTTTTGTTCGATTTTGTAGACTCTTGGGACGAAGGTTCAATAAAAATACCAGCTTTTTCCCCTTATTGGAACTTTTTTTTAATGCTTTCAGAGCAAAATTTAGACGAGCTTCCCATTGACATCTCCAACTGGTAATGATTAATATACAGAATAGATCCCTTACCCTTAAATTAAATAACATAAAATATATTATCCTTGGATTATCCACAACCCATAACTCATTTATTATTTATGTTCGACAACCCCACAGCATTTTAAATCACTATCTAACCTTAAAAATTAGTCACCCCCAAATACTCGAAATAGCCCTATTCCTATCCTTCTTTTCTAACGCAGAATTAACAATTAAGTATCCTATTCCTTTATTTTAAGTCATGTTTTTCCTTTTGAACCAAGAACTAGTTGAGATTTGCAGCTTCGTGAAAACCTTTGAAACTGAACCTTCCCTTCAAGCATTTATTTTAGTAAACTTGAAGAACGTGAAAACCCAGAAAACATCAACCCTCTCAGTCTACCCCACTTCAATTTACTGGGATTATTTCTTTTACCTCCTCGATAACGAGTCTAAATGTGCTAGAAGTATCTCAACAGAATCCAATAAATTATTGTAATTATGATTTTTCACCTCAACCAGCATTTAGTCAGAATAACTGACATTAAACGTTCCTTTACCGAGACTGACAACTATACCTCCCCTTCCTTAGAAATTTATTATGTTAATATTGACACCCAACAAAATTTAATGAAAACCCTAACTCCCCTCTCACCCCATTGGAATTTCTTTTTGAAAATAGAAAAGTCGCTCGTATTAAAATTAGGTCAATCAAATCTCCCAAATAACCTTAATAACGAAACTATCTATCCATCCCGAGATTTTTAAAATGGGAAATTGTTTTTCCTTTCGAATAGTTTTTCCGCTCCAAAATTCATCACGCCCCCCTGTTGTCGAGTATCGTGATGAATGTCCCATTTGTTTACGAATTACATCATGCTGGAAAAAACTGCACCCTTCGGACGGAGACCAACCCCCCATCTTGTTTGCACTGATTGCAGAACTAACCTCTTCAAACATTCTTCCCAACCAAATTGCCCCCTTTGCCTCCGCCATATTTACACCGTATCCATTAGTTTTTACTACCGATGCTTCTGCTGCAATCAACTAAAGAAATGTGTCACCTCCTCAACTCACCCGCACATAAAATGTCACCAGGACCTTGGACATTTTGTGTGCAAACCCTGTGCCCAAGATAAACATAATTGCCCCATTTGTCTGAAGAAGATCAACCCTCACGACGTTTGGTCGGAAAGCTGTTAAACAATGCAAATGCACCCCATTTACGTCCCAATTTTTCTTCTTCTCTCCTTTATCGTCACCCTCTCTGTTGGCCTCCTCCTAGAAGTCCTCATCCTTCTCCTCATCTAACGACCCTTCACCACTAGCAGGTATATACTGCAACACAAAAAACCCAGCTGCGCGGGTCGTCGCACGGAGGGGAGCCACGAGGTCCGAAACCCGATTTAGTCAGTTAAATCTGACACAATCTGATTCAAAGCTTCTAAACAATTAAATTTTTTGTTAATAGGATATTCCGATTTTTAAGACGGAGATTGTTTTCAAAATTTCAATTCTTTAGATTTTTTCTTTTCTTTCTTTCCACCCCGGTGGGAGCTTCGCAAAATTGACTCTGCACATAATGTGTGATTGCAATTCTGTACTCTAAGAGTATGATTTTGTTGGTACCTTTAAAAGTACGATTGTTTTCTTTTCAGCACAACTAGATTTCGTTTTAACCTTTATTTGTAAGTGTATTTATATTTATGTTTGACAAGATGTCGAAAAGATCCCACCAGACCGCAACCCCCACATTGCCAGAGGAGCAGTATGACCCATTGACCAACTGGATGGCTGATCTTCCACCTTTAGCAAAGAAGCCTAGAGCAATCCATCCGCGTCAACGTGGTCATCTCAACAAACAACAACTTAAACAACAACATCAACACCAACATCAACAACAATACCGACAACAGCATGAGCCCCATCAAAATCAACAAACCACAGTTAAAAGCAACTCTCATCAAGCACCTCTTCAGCCTATTCACAGTTCCATAGACGACGGATTGCCCAAGGGAAGAGATTTTCCTTTGAAGGAAGAGAGGCTGGAGCACCAGCGGATGAGAGAGATGCATCCGTTAGACAACAATCCAAAATTCATTAAGTCGTTGGATTATTCCCTCACAATGGACTGTAACCAATGGTGTCTGTCAGAGGAAACAGTGATCAAAAATAAAGTTACCGGCCAGACGATCACTGTTCCCACCGACATCCTACCGGTGATTCCTGACTTTTCGTTGGTACCGGCAATGAACCTGTGGAGACTTCGCTCCCGAAATGCCAACGAAAGGTCATATGAAGTGGCTCACAAGACGCTAGGCTGTAGGATGCACGTCCCTTTTTCCAACCTTACAGCCTTCCCAGAAAACACAAACATGGCCGAAACAATTTCCACCACAGATCTAGTGGTTGAGAACTCCACATTCCGGAAACAACTCTGGGAGTCAGAGAATGCTCTAGCAGACCTTCAGAGCCAACTGAGCGCTCTCCAAATCTCTGCAAAGACAACCAACAACGAGAAAGAGATAATGAGAAAAAAGCTGGTCGTTTGTTCAAAAACTTTAGAAATTAGAGATACCCAGCTGAAAACTCTAATCAAGAAGTCAAATGAGCTCATTGAAGCCAATCAAAGCCTTGCAAAAGAATTGAAAGCGCTAAAATTTATAAAGAACAATTAACATTGATTTCTGATTTTGTAAACTTCCTTTCACATTAATATTCTAAGACTCATTTTCGTCTTTGCTGTATTTGTAACAACTCTTTCACTATTACTTTGTTTATGTGTCTCATGAAATTTTCCATTTAAAGGCTACTAATTTTGTCGCACAGTATCATTGCTGTCCATTGATCTTAATAGTCTTAACTTTTGTAAACTTCTCCAACGAGCATATATTCTAGTATTTCTACTCTTAATCACCAACCGGTTCTTAAATCTTATTAGTCTCATAACTGGTGTATTTGCTATCCAGTCTCTATTTGTAAACTAATATGTAAACTGCAAATTTGTTTAAAATTCTATACCTAGTAACCCTCATCAGTATCGCAAAGTTGTAACTTTTAAAAGTATTATTTCCCTTAATATGTTGCTTTTTACTTTGCAACTTTTTGTAAACACTATTATCGTTTCTTTAATACTCTTAATGTAAACTTTGTACGATAGAGCACAATTTTTCTCTTCTTTAAACCGGGGTGAGCTGTAGTATTGCTAATTGGATAATTGCCGCCGCAATTACCGATACTACAGAGAGTATAATTATTTAACCGTCGACTTTGTGAACACTTTAGACTTAGTCTAAACTGACGGAATATTAAGAGAGAGCTATGCTGCGTGAATTTCGTTGAGTGAATGAATACATTATTCATAGCCAAATACTGCTGTGTATTATTTAATACACTATGCAGCGGTCCATACCGGCTGATTCACCACCGCTATTAATACGCGTAATACGTGAAGGATACTGAAGCTATCCAGGCCGCTCTTCAGCACCAATTCTGAAACGAATATATGACTAAAGACGAGTAGTAGTCGGCTCCACGAATGACCTAGGAATTGATTCGGAGCTAGTCATAGGTCTTGTGATTTTTTAGTCGTGTTGACTCAATTATAAACACGCACGAGACTAGATTTTGCTGCTGAAGGAAATCAGACCAAAACTCAACCAGCGCGAAAGTAAGACGCTAAAAATCTAACCAAAAAATTCTCTTCTCTCTCTTCCTCTCTCTGCTCTAAGAGCGAAACCACTATTTTCTCCGCTAAGCGGGACTATCTGCAGCAATTGTATGTCTGCCAATTTTCTAACAAAAATAGAGTTAAATTATTATTCATATCCAGCAGTAAGATGGATTCAATTTCTTGATTAAGATTAGATACCCCACCATATTTTCAAGTAGGAATTAACCCCCAATTGTGCTCTATCATTTTTATCTATTTACTAATTAACCTTTGTATCTAACCAATTTTATTTTCTAGCAAATAACACATAGATTTGGAAATTAGCAAAGAACATTGTGAGCATATAGTGAGACTTATTCTAGCACGCAATTAAGGTCGATACAATAATATAGGTTTAGCTCTAGTGTGGTAATTAAGATCAAGCGAATAAAATACCTACCACATCAGAGTTAAAAAAGCGCATGCAACAATCATGAGCTTTAAAAGGTCTCTAAACATCTAAAAGATTAGAAGCACAATAGAACAATTGGAAAGCGAAAGTAGAGCAGTTTTCTGCGCCCTCCGACTTAAAATAAACAAATTTCTGCTGTATTATCTTCTATTTTTTCAGCTGTTTCAATAATTCCTGCAGATGACAATAACGACAATGTGGGGGTGTTTTTTCACAGGGATGGGAAAATATTCTATTCCAGCAGATATATCATCACAAACTCATGTCCCATGGAATTGACCCACTTTCCTTTTGACAGATACAGCTGTAAGGTAAGTCTTTGTATATTAAGTTATTATTTTTTTTAATTTGCCGCTTCTATCCATAATAAAACAATGAATAACGTATGATAAATTTCATGCCTCTGAAATGGGACGAGAAAAAACGAATCACACATAGAATTACCTTTTCTAGTGCTTTTAAATATCGTTTGATAAGTAACTGTCCTAGAAATTAATCATTGCCATTAGCGATTCAGTAACCTATAAAAGAGGTTACTTTTGCAACCTCTTGTTATTTTTAAAACAAAAAATTTCAACTTTTAGGCTTAATAAAGCCCTGTACAAGATGGGATATATTTAATGCCTGTGAGCCAAAACGAGAAAATAACAAGCTGAGGTCTGTGAACTTTCCTTTATTCCGCCCGGTAAAAAAAAAGAAACCCGGGCCGAGGTGTCCACACCTAATACACCGTTATTAAGCGAGATTAGGGTGTAAAGCGTTTTCCACTCTTAAATAGCAGGGAAAAGAGTGTAAGAGTGTAAAAATAAGTTATTCCACTCTTTTTCCACCGTTAAATCTTAAAATTACACCGCTAAAATTACACTCTAACAGGGAATTCCACCCTTAATAAGGGGGGCACTAACGGTGTAAAAATATTATTTTTACACTCTTTACACTCTTTTCCCCGTTATTTTTGGGCAAAATCCTCGGCCCGGGAAGAGTTCTTCATGAGTGCGTAAACCGAACTTTACTCAACCTTAGATTGCTTACTTTTCCGGATTTTTTTTGTCAACCAGTGACGTCATCATATAAATCTCCTTTGTATGGGATATTTAGAAGAATTTGATTAACGGTTTGCTAAATCAGATTTACCCGATTGGCGCGTTGCACGATAAGATAAGAGCGGTGACTGTTATAATAAGAAGAGCTATCAGCCTCAAAACTAATTAGGAGTTTTTGAAAGGACCAGAAGCAGCGAAGTTGAGGGATTTTTTTCTGGTACATGACAGCATTTTAGTTTTCTCTATTTTTTCCTTCTCTATCATGTTTATACCTTCCTCAGTTAAAAAAAATTGAGCAGTAGATAATTGAACCGAAGGAAAATATGATTGATGCAACAGATGATTCAGGCAGGTCCAATGTGGATTTACACGAGGAAAACTGCTTAAGGTTTATTGCCAAATTTTCTTCGCAACAAAATTTTCCGTCCATATTTTTTACAAGAGGCTGCTGAAATCCGATTTCGATCTTGGTTGAATTTACAATATGGGCTGGCACGATTTATTTTTTTATCTTAGTTCATTGATGTATTGAGAAAGCATTTTGGAGCATGAGAAAATCCTTGTTTTCTTAAAAACGATCTTCAAGGAGAGCATGTTTTGTTATCATGCCGCCCGTTAGATCATTTTTCATGCTTATAATTGCGTATAGAGCGGTCATTTCGTGTAATTTTTGCGAGCGTAAATCTGGTTGAAAAAACTGCAAATTCTTGCTTTTGAACATACTTGAAAAGGATTGGTTTCACTCGTTAATTTCAATCGACATGGAAAAAAGCATGTCTGCGACTTTCCGTTTTGCAAATTTGCCCAAATGTTGAATTATTGTCAGTTTTCATTTAAAGTTTATTAATGCGCACTTCACTTCAAGCATATTTTGCATACAATATGCTTCAGTCTACACATTAATTTGCCGCCACATAAAAACTCTACAAGGCGATTGAGAATTAATTATTCCTTGTAAAGCCGGAAGCTTCTAGTCTCTAAAGTGAAAACTCACGATGAGTAAAACGATATTAAAATAGACTGCGATATTCCGAAAATTATGTTTTTGTACTCTTTATGAAAATAGATATCACTATGGTATCTTTTAGTTAGAAATTTTTGAAGTGAACTATTTCGTTTCGTCAAAACGCAAAAATTGAGATAAGTGGTTCGAAGTAAGCGTTTAAGACGATCTATTAAGTATGAAAAGCTTTTGATAAAAAGTTAACCATTTTCAGGTAAACAGGTTACTTAAACCAGTTCTGAATATTATCACAAAGGCTCAAAATCCCGGGTTGTTCATCATACAAAATTCTAAGCAGTCATACTAGGTCATATATGATTCTTAGTAATCACACTAGGTCATATATGATTTGTACGAACTCTTGATAGTCATACAAGGATCATATATGATTTCCTAGAAATCATACAGGGATCTTACAAGAATTTTTAAAGCCTAAAAACTGGATAGTTTTTATTTTTTATCGAAGTTGAAAAAATTTCGTACAAATCATACAAGGTCATATATGACACGTAAAACATTGACTTGTGTCACAAATTCTCGTATAATGCAGTCAGAGAACTCCTTAAATTATTGTATTGCATTTGCAATTCACATTTGATTCTTTGTGTGCGCTAGAATAACTTTACAATTTGAACACATTCACAAAATGAATTTGAGGCTATATGCAATTTTCAAATGTTTCTCATAGGGTAGCATTTGTAAACATTAACAGGTTGCAGAGAATATTAAAAGTTTAGTTATCTATTTAGACTCACTCTTTTATTTAAGGCTCGAATTTGCAAATGATATTGTACGTTAGGGTTTTTTTGGCGGGTCACAATGTGATGCCGGGGGATCACATAGGTGATGCCGTACCAAATAAAATTGAAAACATATATGGTAGAAACAATATATGAAAAATAGATGCTTAGTTCCTGTTAATTATACTAAGTTCATATATGGTTTCTTGGTAATTATAAAAGGATCTTGTATGGTTTCTTGGTTTCTTAGTAGTCATACAAGGATTGTACTACGGGATACTTTGTGAATTACAAGGCTGCATATATGAGCCTTGTATGACTACTAAGAAGTGACGACCCGGGATTGGCACAACCGGTTAAGTCGAGGATGAGTTTGTCAATTTTCTTGAAATAATTTGAAATTTTTCTTGCGCTGCTGTCTTGGAGTTAGCTTTTTGTTTTATTTAGTTATTTATTTTGTCGAATGAAATACCAAAGCAATAATTTAAAAGTTTAACTTAGAATGAGATTCAAACTTCCGCGTGGGTGTTTGTAACTTTTAATTCGAGTAACAAGCTGTAAGCTCTAACCTAAGTGGGCTTTCTGGTAATTGCCTACAAACTAAAAGTAGTATATAGGTGAGCTACCCTACCCGGGGGGGGGGGGTGAGGTCCCCCATGTGTTAAGATAGGGTATAGCGTATTTTCCAGAAGATAGGGGCCTCTTACATGTATTAAGATAGGGTATAGATTGCATGTATTAAGATTATGTATTAGCTAGCCGGCGACATGTATTAAGATTAATTATAGCCGGCGACATGTATTTACATTAGTTATAGCCGCCGTTATGTATTAAGATTAGTTATAGCCGCGGACATGTATTAAGATTAGTTATAGACGCGGACATGTATTAAGATTAGTTATAGGTGCCGCCATGTATTAAGATAGGGTATAGGTTTTGTGCATGCACATATGCTAGTAGTATAGTCGTTGCATTTGTGGGGGTAGGTTTGGAGACGCTCCTGATTGGCTGAAATTTTGAGGGGAAAAATAAATTTTTGTGTAGTTATTAAGTGTTTACTTGAGAACAATAGAATTGGCGTGGGTAATTAATTACTGTAATTATCTGAGTGGTAATTATGTGACATATTGACTTTTTGTTTACAATTTTTAGGTCATTTTAAATTGTGAAATTATTCGGCGTGGGTTTTCAATTACCCTAATTATCTGAGGGTATTTATGTGACATGTTGAATTTTGGTTGTTAAGCTTTCGGTCAATAGCAAAGATTGTTCCCCTGAATGTTTGAATCAATAGTGTTACAGTTGTCTTCTGAGCGCTCCTTAATTGGAAAAAGTTCAATGATAGAAAAAAAACATGAATTAAAATAGTATATAATTACAGACACAGTATAAATGCAATTGTGAATTTCAAAGAACTGTGATATAGAAAACTAGTTCAGTTATATGTTGAGTGGTGCTGTATGAATACCGTCACACGGAACAATGCGCTTATTGTAGAAATAGGACAGTCTCTTCTTTGTCTGCTCATACGTAGCAACACAATGGTTTATTGTTCTGAACCCTCTTTTTGTTGAAGTGAGATTGATAATTTCATCCATCACACGTCAATATTTCTCCATTGGTCCATCTCCGTTCTCTTCTAGTGTTCTTTTGTTGAGACCTTTACTACTGAACTTGTATTTGTCAGACTGTGCATCGTAGCAACAATAAGTTTTGCTACAAAGACAAATCATTTCCGTACATCTGAATTCTTTCTTGAAGAGCCCTGGTTTCCGTTTATCATGCTTCTTATGCTTAAAACAACACGTTTTGGGGAAGAAATTTTGAATAGCATCTGCTTGGAAAAATTCATTACAGTCCTGCTGTCTCACTGCTTCCCATTCATGTTTTTTAGCAGGTCGAATACATTCATACAAATTCTCATAAGCTAGGGCTAAATAGAGAGAATCTGTATCCATCTCTCACTCCTCGAATTTATCCACATCGCAAAATCTGTCAAAGAAGTTATAGTAGAGCTCCAACATTCGTAGTTTAGCGTACTGAAGTATTAAGAATCCAACTATTATAGATTCGCGGTGTTCAATTTTTGATTTTGCTAGTTCAACTTCGTAAAGCTCTTTTGAGACATTGTCCAAATGGTTAAACATTTTCCTATTGATTGCTTTGCGCGTTTTCTCATCGTTCAAATATTTGGTCTCTGTATGTTTGCTTCTGTCCATAATCTGATAACCGTAAGAGCTATTACCCAATAATTTCATAGTCTCAGCAACAACGCTGGAATCAGGATTTTCATCTCCACCTCTTCTAGCGTCTACCACTGACTGCACAAAGTTGTTGAAACATTTTCTCGGCGTTTACTGTACAAATCTATTCTTGTACATTTGAGACCGAGACTGATGTAGAAATTTAGTAGGAGAGTAATAATTTTTCCAGATTGAAACTTGAAATTAGCATTCGATGAGGTTGCTTCTGTGAGTTGTTTTCAACAGCGTAATCTCTCATATAATCCCCAATATCAGATCGACTAACGTTGAAATTTTTAAAAATGGGTGGGAAATTCGAAAACTTGTACTTCAAGCCTGCGCGAACTTCCAATCACATTGTACAAATCCAAACATCTCTCCATCTCTCATTTTAGCTAGTAAAGACTCTTGCTTCAAAGGAATTTTGAAAGGAAAGTTCTTTCTCACGTGATTTCTAACATTTTCTTCTTTTTTAACACTGTCCCCACCATTTGCACTCCCAGATTTCAACAATCTTATATCCTCTACTTTTTAAGTAATCTCTTCTCAATTCATCATGTTCTCTTTTTCTAATCCCTCTCTGTGTTTCCTCTTCCGAGAGACTTGCTTTAGCTTCCTGACAAGGACAGAAATAAAAGTAACAACCCATGGCTTCAAACACCGTATTACAATGTGCGCAAAATCCGTCTACGCTGGAACAATCAATCTTCTTCTGTTTTCCGGTTAAGTAGTAGCTCTCAATTTTACATTTGGGACGTTGTGATTGAAGATATGACATAACCATGTTCTCAAATAGTCGAGATTTGTTTGATCGAGCCCTGAATTTTTGAGAATCTGTTTCAAGATCCCATCAAGTGTAAAGTCCAGTCGGCATTTCTTGACACATTGAAAAGAATAGAGATGGCTAGCGTCAATTCCTACGATAGATTTGCAAAGGTTTTCAGAGTTTCGTATGAAGTTCTGATCAACCACTGCTTTTCTGGTAAAAACGATAGATGGACCACCAGTCATATCCTCACGTATTTTGTCATGTAAATCCTTGTCAGCTTCAACAAATGGAAAAAATTTGTGGTTTGTTGATTTGTGAAGACAGATATTAGCCATGTTCGGAAGTGTGCATCCGAGTTTTAACATATCGATACCATTTTTGTGATAAAACTCCATCATTTTTTGCTTTGCCTCCAGTGTTGGAACAACATCCTTGTTGTTGTACCACTTGACAAAATCTCTGAATGTAGCCATTTGTTCTTGCTCCCAGACAACTTTCAGGTAATTGTAATTGTCAATTCCAGATTGAGGAAATTTTTTCAAACTCAACTTTTTTAATGTCTCTTGTTTAGAAAATCCACTGTTAAGCAATTTAGTGAAGTCAGTAAATTCCTTCTCCAGTGGATTATAATTTCTCAGCTTGCTAAAGAAACAGTCGTAAGGAGGGAGAAAAGTTGCATCGAGCTTTTCGGGAGAGTCAAAACACTCATAGGGGAAGAATCCTTTAGTCTCACTTGTCTTGTATGCTTTAAGGAAGGAATCAAGTGAGGTAGCTTCACCGAGAAAGTTGAGGATATCGAAAAATTGTACATCACCAAATTTAAGAGAAACAAAAGTGATTTGCTTTTTTAATAACAGTAGGTTGAATGTCGCGCTCATGAATAAAATAGGGCAGGAGATAGGACTTAATGAGATATAAATCATATTTTCCACTATTGAATCCGAACACAGGTAAAGTAATCACATAACGCTCAAAGTGTTGCTATAAGTCCAAAAGCTGAATTTTCTGCATTTGGAGAAATTGCGTAGACATGTCAGCTTCATCATCTTCTTCGACACGTTCATCTTCACACTCAAATGCTGAAGCGTTTTGATCCTTTCTTTTATTTCAATTTTTCCAAATTGCGTTAACTCGTGCTCTGATTATTGCTTCAATAGAGGAAAACTTTCTCCGCATTTCAGTTTTACTTTTGTTTGAAAAGTTTTCAATAGCTTCAACAAAAAAAATGAGAGCTTTCGGATCTTTATCGCATAGGAAGACAGGTTCATTAATTAAATTGTAGGAAATAGAGACAGAGATTGGTTCATGCTTTCCAATCCAAGTGGTTGTGTTTGTATCTTTTAATTGCTCGGAGGGTACACATATCGATTCAAAGTCAAAAATAGCCAAGTTTTTGAACAATTTTTTGCCATCGTTGTAAGAAATTCGAAATCCGTTTATCAAATAAGATCTCGCGCAATGTATACACACTCTTTGGGTAAATATGCTGTACTCTAACTTTACACTTTTTAACACGGCGGTTGAAATTTCCCGTTTTCTCAATGAACGTATCGCATCTGGGACAACGGAATCTTTTCAAGAATGTGTTAATATAATCCACATAGCATGTGTGGTTGTTGTTGTAACGTAAGAAATTAATATTTTTCTCATACATGTCAACACTTCTCCTCGCAAGTTCACCAACAAAATCTCCATCTACAATGTCAATATCGTAAATAAATATGTTGTGCTTTATCGCATTTTCAACGAATACAAGATGATCGATCGATACCCCACTGAAATTGATTGCGTCTTTTCCAGAATCATGGAGGAATGCATTAAACAAATATTTTGCATTGGCCTCAAGCTCCGATGATCCATATAAGTGAACAGCTATAGCTCGGAATAAGCCAAGATAATCTTTGTAGGTCTCGCCATAGCCATTCGATACAAGACAATTCACATCTGATCGTCTAAGTAACTATTCTGGCAGAACAGCATCAATACATCCCATTGGAATGCTTTTTAGGAGAGCGCAGAATTTTGTTACATTTGTAGTCAAAGCAAATCGCCATTTTGTTTTCTCCCGCTCCAGAGCACACGTCTCCACTAAATCCATCTTTTCAATCCTGTCCTGAAGAGAGACTAAGTCTACTTTGGAACAATAGATGAGATTTCTCGAAGAAGGTGTTGTTCTCGTGAGCGTAGAAGTATCGATACTCGTCCATATCCACATTTCTTAATATAAAACCTAGAGCCAAATTGACTCTGGCAGCACAGTTGATTTTTTCGAATACTTCTGTCAACTTTTTATTAATTTCATGAGGGTCCAGCTTGGGCAGCTTGCAGTTGAACACTTGATGTCTCCCATTTTCCATCTCAGTATCGTCAAAAAAGTGCTGACAAGCACTAAGTTCTTGTTGCAGCTGCTCGTTGTCTTTTTCCAGTTCCTCTGATTCTAGAACTTCTTTAAGCTTTTCACTCGATTTGGTTCTAACTTTTGTTGAAGTTCCATCCTTTCTCCTCCTGTGTTGTTGAAGAGAATATAAACTCGGAAACTCCTCCAAACATACAGTACACACAGTACTTAGCTTTGTATCCTTAGGAGCGTGATGCTTAGCAATGTGGTAATTCATGTCTTCTTTCTTCTTTGTACTGAAATGTGGACATTTGGGACAAAATAAAGTCCCATTATCACAAGAATCCTTGTGTCTTGCCATATTCCTGTTCACCACCATTTTGTTGCACTTAATGCATTTCACTGGGAGATTTCTATCGAGAGAAGGCATTGTTTTGGTACAAGATGAAACAAATTGGGGTATTGTGACGAGCAAGTAATTGTGAAAATAACAAAGTGAGAATGAAAGAAACTTTTTTGTACAATTAGGGAACGCAGCTATGACACATCACTCCATATATAAAAATTTATCATTTCCATTTAGGAAGCTTGTTGTCATAACCGAACATTCTAGAACATAATGAATAAAGCAATCAGATTCTTCCATTTTCAAATACTTTGAATATTTATGAACACTCACTTTAAATGTGTGATTTAATTCGTTGGCGTAAACTCAAAAATACCAAATCATTCTTATATGTCTTCTTAATCATTTCTGTTACATTTTATATAAGTTTTCATTTTTCATCCAGCCATAATCCAAAAACAGACTCACAACAAATTCCAACAAATTATTCCAATCTTTACAAACTCAAATTTGCGTCTATCCGCAACCGACAGAATTCGGTGCTTGCAAACAAATTTAGTCGTATTGAAAATTGAAATTAGCACATGAATGTGCTTTTACAACAATGTTAAAGATTTCGAAAAGATCCATAATTCAGAAACAAATATTTACTGCACAAATTAACGTTATTGTCATGGAACCACTCAACCAATCAAAATCCCGCGTTAAAGAAATTATTCTGAAGACTAACGATTTTATTTTGTGTAATTGTTTCTTAATTTTAACTTTCTTTTACGTAAACATAGTATTGCGTGAAATTTTGCACATTTGCGAAAAATGTTAATCAAAATCAAAAATCATTTACAGTTGTTGGAAAAAATATATAAGAGAAACGAAGGAATTGCCGATGCTTACAAAGTTGACGAGATTGATGTTGATTCCTACTTTGCGTTCAGAATAACAGAATAATCCGATTTAGTAAAGGATTTGAATACGCAACACTTTCCATTAAAAATTTCAAATATGATGATTATATAACGAAACAATCATTTGATTTATCGTCAGAGCTACACATTAACAAGTACAAAATTTTATTTATTTTGAATTGTGTTCCCGAAATTTTAGAACAGTACAGAAATCCAGCACAAGCGAACTGTATTCCAATTCCTGACCCCATAGCAATCACTTCATCAGTACAAAGAGCGTTGTTTTTCCATTATTATACAGATTACAATTCTGAAGGGTTAAAAATTCGATTTGGAATTCGGATCCCAAATATATATATATATATATATATATATATATATATATATATATATATATATACAAAAGTTCTGTTCCATTTATGGAACACTTTCCGAGATTGATTTAAAATTCGACGAAGTTGAACAAATTTATCGGAGCTTGACCTTTTTGGTAAATTATGTCAATTCGTTCCCACTCAGCTATCCTTATTTAGTAAACAAATAGTCATATCATGTGTTACATGTATTATTCAAAAACCATATTTGGTTTCTATTTACGCATTGATGTTCCTGTTTCGTATACAAGCAGCATTTTATAACAAATTCTTCCATAATTGGTTACATTAAAAACTTTCTATTTCCTGTTTTGGTTACTAACGTCACTTTTTCTACAAAATACTTCCTTCTTTGGTTACTTTGTTCGTATTGGACGAAATTCACTATAAATAGGAGCGACATAGTTAGACAATATCATTCTCTTTCATTTCCTCAAAATTAATTTCACTTCCGTTCCTCATCGTCCTGCTGACTATTCATCAAAACTTTATCCTACATTCACATTCTTCTTATCTACAGAGCTTACTTCAGTTTTTTTGTTTATCTGCTTCTAACTTAGATATCCTTTTTGTCTTACTATAAAGTGAAATTTGTTGTTTTCTAAATTACTCTCTATTTGACAGTTTTTAGCAGGTTCATTTACAAACTGCTTTCGTTTCTGAAAACTCGACTTCTATCAATTCATCTGAACAAAATGGAGTTTACTGTGCAAAAAATTGCCTTCTGTACTCATTTTCTTTCACTGAGGAGACTGCTCGGATATGTATTAAAGACCTATCAAACGGATTATATGAGTCTGTAATCACTTTACCCATCACTGTGTGGCATATTATTGAACACCAGCGACAAGAGTTCGACATCTATCATCAGGGTCAGGTTCCAATTACGGAGAATCAGCTTGGAACTCAAGCGATGGGACACGAAGTTGCTGTTATTAGTGGGCACCACTATCCTTACATTGCTGGGACAGAATTTCTACCGAACTACGTCGCTGGCATTTTTCAATATACTTTCCCCTGGGAAGAAGGGCAAATTCCCAGCTCTTGGTTCTCTAGCCTGGATGTAAATCAAATTTTGAGTCCAGTGGAAGAGTCAGGGAATTTGCTTCAAACTGTGTCAAGCTTTGATAGGAGCGAGCTAAGTGTTGATACTAGCACTTGGTCAGCGAATGTTCAGCAAAACTTTGTTCCGGCACAGTACTATGGTTCTACTGATATGTTGACTACTCCAACAATGACAACACCTTCCATAGAGGATGGAACAGCCCACAATCCAATTTTTTTGACTGATAAAAATTCAACAACTTCAATCAGCGTTCAACCAACTGATCCTCCAGTAATATTTTAAAGTTCTAGACCTTTTGGGAATGAGATTCAAAACTTGCCAGAGTATGTTGTGAGAACTCTATTTGAATAGATTCAAGTTTGTACAACTTTTCAGCTTCATTTGTAATCGATCTTAACGTAAAATTAGTATGTTGATTTATACATATTCCTTGTGATGTATTTAAACATTCTGTATAATATAATCTTTCTTATGTGAGCTTTCTTTTCTAAACCAGTTCATAAGGATATCATAAAATAAAATTCTGATTTTCAAAACTTTGTTACCAAACTTGATATTTAACGGAAAGAGCGTTATCAAAACTCGACATTTACCAAAAATACTTGATCAAAATTTTGATATCTAATAAAGAAACTGAGCAGAAGTTTGATTTCTAAGAAAAAACCTGTATGAACACTCGATTTTAAAGTTGTTATAGTAAATGAAAACTGGTCATTTTAACAATTAAAAAATTCATTTATGTTCTGCGTTAAATTATACCGTAAACTGGTGAAAATCAGGAAAAAATTTGCCCTTTATTCTATCCAATTGGAATCGGTTTTTTGATATTTAAACAATAAAATTGAAAAAAAACTCGACATTTAACAAAAATTTTGTTGAGAAAACTTGACTTCTATTAAAATAAAGTGTTCCAAAACCCAACATTTAACAAAAATTTTCGTAAGAAAACTCGACTTTTAAAAGAATAATTGCTTACAAAACTCGACATTTAGCAGATTAGAGGTATCTAACATTTAAGATTTTTAAACCAAAATATAAAATTGATACTATGTAAATAATTGTCATGCAATTACAAATTTTTTACTTTCTAATTTCAAGATAAAACAGAGAGTTATCAATTATGCCATGACCATCTAACAAACAGTCAACAATTTTTTATCAATTCAGTCTCATATTTTGAGTTTTTAATAGATTGAATTCTGTCCAGAAATGAAGATCCCATCGTTTGTGTGCTTACATTTCTTTGTTCAGCTCGCAGTAGATGTCTCTTGAACTTCTTTCTACACAATTTTTGTTTGGACACACTAGGTAACTTCTCAACAATTTTGTTTTCATAATTCTGTTGTACTGCTCTGTTTAACTGAGTAAAGACAGGGCCCGTTTCTTCCAAAACATTGCAAAAAAAATTGATGTTTATATAATTTATA
Source organism: Convolutriloba macropyga (assembly GCF_964194025.1). Taxonomy (NCBI): domain Eukaryota; kingdom Metazoa; phylum Xenacoelomorpha; order Acoela; family Convolutidae; genus Convolutriloba; species Convolutriloba macropyga. Next base: position 8,847,818 of record NC_134472.1, read on the forward strand.
TAAACAATCGACCGTCAAATATAAATAGGAAAGATCTTCCAGTTTTTGAAGCAAGTCTTCGGTGGAGGAAGAAATGAGAACAATGTGATATCGACAGTTTTTCAGGGGACAGAAACTGATGTGTGAAGCAACAACAGATTCATTTGTAAGAATAAATGATCTATAATCTTTGACAGATACAGATATAAACAACGCCTTTTGACAACATTTTTTGTAAATGTGTGGTAAAACCTGACACATAACTGCTGCCATTCTATAAAATTATTTTGTACGTTCAAATAAGGAAATGAGTTTCTTTAGAACTTATATTCCAAATAAGGAAACTAACTGATTTATTATAAATAAAGCCAAATTCCAAATAAGGAAATCAACTTATTCATTAAAAAGGAATTCAAATTCCAAATAAGGAAACCAATGAAATTTTCATGTGCAATTTAAAATCTCATTTGAACTATAAATCAATTCAAGAAACAGCGGATTAAGAATTTCGATGTTTTACATGTTCAAAAAATTTTTGTCACTACTTCTCTCTAATGCAACACAGACGTGCTAAACACAAAGACGCTTTTTCTATAATGAATTAAAAGTTTTCTTTATTGAAAATTTCCGATTAGGAATCCTTTTAAGGAAAAAATTATAAATAGACACATTTTTCTCTTCCTTTTTAGGAAATTGTGAAAACAATGATGTCATTAGCATAAAAGGAAATTGTTTGTTGTAGAGGGCCTTAAAATTGTAAGCAAATCATTTAACCAACTTCTCGCAGCTTACTCAAGTTACGTAAATGTCTCTCTCCAAAGTATCTCCGTTTTACTCGAGCGCTCCATCAATGTTTACAGATTCACAACCTAAATTGGGTACTGATTCGCTCCCATTTTATATTGACTTTAGCTCTCATCCAAACAGATTTAGGAGATTTACTGTGTCTCAATTATATAGAAATGGACAAAAATACTCTGAACCAACTTCAAGTCTTCAAAAAAGATAAATGTGGAGCATTTGCAAAGTACCAACAACTGAGAATTGGAGATTAAGAATTGAAGAAATTTTGTCCCCTGAAGAACGATCTGCTGGATAGAGACTGGGAAATTCAAGAAAATCCAGCTCAATTTGAGAAGAACCCAAAAATGGAAGACGTGCTGCAACAATGTCACAAATCAAGAGAGATCAGCATTGGAAAAAATCGAAGACTCTACGTTACTTTTATACAGTACGTTCAGGACAATCCAGCTTCAGTTTATGTCCAGATTCGACTATTTTGTCGCAAAGAGAGCAATGATTTCAAGCAAGTGACTTATGTCAGCTATAAAATGGAAGAATTCAAAGAACTGGTTGAAAATCTTAAAGATTTCTCTAATACTGAACAATGTACATTTCAATGACTACTGCGCAATATTATAATGTTTTTTTTTATATTGAATGATGAATATTTGGTGATTATATGTATTTGTCTTTCAGTAAACTTTTTTTCATTTGAAACTTTCTTCTTCTTATAATGAGTTGGGATATTGGATGCTCTAGAAACATTTTCTTAAGTCTCAGAGACAAATCAAAAGTTTTTAACGCCAGGTTACATCACGAGCTTAGAAGGTATTTATATACAGTTCTTGAAGCGCAAAATTTTCCCAATTTTGGATAATTTAGACGTAGAGTCCCAAATTTCTGAATTCATGTGGGTTATTCATAATGCACTGCGCAGAACAACTCTAACATATCTTTCTGACAAACCAGAAATTTCCATTTCTCAACATCGCTGGAACGGATAGCAGTGGAGTTTTCTTACAAAGATTGATTTAAAAAAAAGAGGAGTAAAAAAATCTCGTACATCATCTACCAACCCTTCTTTCCTATATAGAAAATTACAAAAAGACTTGCATTTTTTTGGACGAAACAACTCAGAGTTAATTTTTATTGTTGCTCTATTAAACATTTTCAATTGTTACGGAAGCATACTTTCAATGTTTTCTACGAACGAAAAACGTAAAAACTGTTTTCCCGCAACTTGTAAAACTTGGGATCGAAATGTTGATTTGGACGAAATTGATCAAAAGTTTCCTCACGGAGGAGGAATTGGATATGGAAACTGTCTTTTGGATTTTTTCTTAGCTAGATCAAAAATTTTTAGTCTACATGCAATTTTACATGATTCTGCTGGAGCTGTAAAAACAACAACAGACGAAAGACCAGGTTATTGTTATATGCTGCCGCAATTATCCAGCTCCTGTCTTCTAGGTCATATAACTGGATTATTCTTTTGTCTCCACATCAAAGTTTGTCATCCTCATATTTTTAAAATACTAGATTGCTAATCATTTGTCAATTATCTCAGCTAAAAAGAGGATGACTCTCGTTGTGTTTGATATTGAGTGCTTGGGGGGGGGGGGAACAGTTGTCAAGGAGCTGGGAATTTTCATGGACGGAATTGTGTTGGGATTTACATTCCTCCCACCGGATGACTTCCAAAATTTCAAGCAAAGTGGAACACAAAGAATTTACATGGAATTAACTGGAATAATGGAAAAGTTGATTACTCAGATCTTCCAACCATAATTCATCAACATTGTTCTCCTACAACCGAACATTTTGCCAAAGGATTTGAAAAATGTAAAATCTTATCCAATTACTTGTGTAAGGATGTGGACAATTTGGACGTTTTTGGATGTCCAAAAGCCTCTAAATTGATTTCCAACAAAGATACTATCTGGGAATGTAATAACTACCCCTTCCGACACAAGAAAACATTACACTTATGCTTGTGGAACTTGGGTTCTTAATTTTTTTGACAAAATTTAATATTTTTAAAAATTTTTATGTACTTTGATTGTAATGTATCATATTCTCTCTTAAGTATTTTTTAAAATCTTTTTTTTCTTTTACAAAACATAGAAAAGTTGCTTCAAAAATGAGAAAGTTGAACAAATTTTGTCGTAGCGCTACACAGTTATTCTTCATTTCAATTCTGTCATTTTTCTTAATTTTGAATTTGTTTTCGTTTTTTATGCTTTCTGTTATTAATTCTTTTGAAGAGACAGTGTTTTGGCTCTCGTTGTTGTTTGTTTCTTTTTATGTTTCTTATGTTTAGAAGGTTATCTCATTTTTTTAATATTTACATCGCATTTCAGTTGGAACATTTTTTCTATCGTCTCAATGATAACGTTTAAATGACTGAGCATACAGATAAAAGATTAAATTTGGGTAATTTTGTCTTTGATGATAATAATCAAGAACGACAATCATGGAAATGTTTTGGACAGATTTGTAATAGGTCTCCAGTCGTTTTTCTGTTCCAATTTTTTGGTATACTCGTAATTTTGGCCTCTTGTATAGTACGCATAACATTGGCTACAAATTGTGAAGAAACAAGAGTTTGGATTGCAATCCTTTCTAGTACAGTTAATTATATTTTACCTTCACTCAAATTATGAACAAGATAATTTCCACAAAAGAACGAATTTTTATTTCATTGGTTGGTACAAGCGGGTCTTGGAAGTCTCATTTTATACATGAATGGTTAACAATTGGAACTTTTTAACCAGAGTTCGACAAAATTTACTACTCCTATCAACATTATCAATCCCTTTATGGTTTAATGTCTAAAGATGTTAAAAATTTTGATCTTAAAGAAGGAGTTGACTTTGAGTTTATTCAAAACCTCCCAAATAACGGAACCAAGTATCTGTTAATTTTTGACGACTCTTGTGAGGAGATTTCCAGCTCTAAAGGTTTCGTTAAAATTGGAGCTGGAAGACATAAAGGACTCAGCACAATATATATCAATTTTATCAGAGTATATCATATTTATCAGAGTAGATTAGGAGGAGATATAGAGTTACAAAATACTCATATTGTCTTGTTCCAATCTCCGAGAGATGTACTGCAAATAAACACTCTGAGTCAACAGTTGAGATTAGTTCACAATTAAAAGATTGGTATACCAAAGCAACTTCTATTCCTTATGGTCATTTACTTATTGATTTAACTCCCAAAACAGTCGACTCTCTTCGATTTTGTACAAATAATGGATCGATTCCTTCATTTTTTTTCTTCCACAACATAAACAGCAGACCACATTTTTCCTTGATGAGCACACAACATCTCTCTACTCTGACAACGTTACAAAGTTATTCCCGGAACTTCAAAAGAACTTACCTAAAAAATTGTCCAGATGAATTTAATGAGTTTCTAAACGAGTGCATCGTAAACCTGCTCAGAGGAGAACTGCAAGATATTCAAAAACGAGACGTAGTAAAGTATCAAGACGACATGCATCAGCTTATCCTAAAAAGAACTGGAATAAACAAAAGGAGAGTGATTTTAAGTTCAAGGAAAGGAATAGAACTTATATCAAATTTAACTCCGTCTATCATTAACCATCTTTCGTGAAATGGAACAGTTTGCTTTGATTCCTCAGCAGCTTTACGAACGAAAATTCGAATTAAATGTATACAAATTGGACAAGAGTGAGGAAAAAAATAAATTCGTACCAAAAAATTTAGATTCTCTTCACAAGGACATCACCACTAACACAAAATCATTCAAAAACGAGTCAGTTGTAGATCAAATACTGAAATGTCCTCGAATCAAGCTTTCCCTGAGTTACTCCATTTACTGGATGGAAGAGATACAAATGTAGCGTTTACCGATTTTATTTACGCATTGAAGAGAAAAAACATTTAATTTCCTGATATCTATTACACAATACTTGATGCTACAGGGATAAGTCCGAACAAAATTGTAAACAAGGATGCCAAAAGCAAAGACAGAGGGAGTTGGATCCCTTTCAAAATCTAAAAAAGTGAAACTTCAACGATTATACAATGAAGGAAAAGCTGCATTTGGATCCGTTAGAAATCTTCAGAAAGCGAGCGGTTTATCAAAAAGCTAGTTTATTTCATTTCTCCACGATAAAATTTCCTATACAAAATACCGTCAAGCAACTCGACATTTTAGACGATTATCTGCATTTGCAAAGCGGATAAATGAAATTTGGTGCCTTGACTTAGCTCATTGTCAGAGTTTAATAACGGAGTAAAGTATCTATAAATCTGCATTGTTGTATTTTCTCGTTTTGTCCGTGTTCAACCAATGAAATCAAAGAATTCTACAGATGCTGTAGCAGCTTTCAAAAAATGCTACGAAAAAACAACATCCCACAAAAAGTATGGGTTGATCAAGGAACAGAGTTTGGTGGCGAATTTCGGAAATTTTGTAGACAAAAGAAAATTAGAATTTATTCAACGAGAAGTGAAACAAAAGCTGCCGTAGCTGAGAGAGCTATCAGATCTTTGAAAAACATTATCTATCGCTTCATGGAAGAAAACGGGTATAAGTACCTTGTAAAAATGAGCTCTTTCCAAAATACAATGAATTGTAGAGTAAATAGATCTACAGGTAAAGCTCCAAAAAAGGTAAAAAACAAAGACTTTTTATCAATTTTTTCTCACAAAAATCCGATCAGTCAATACAAAAAACCTCGGTTTAAAGTACGAGTTTCGAAATACGATATTCTTTTTAGAAAAGGATACAAGTCACAGTTCACGATTGAAATCTTTGAAATCGTTAAGATTGCTACTTATAAACCTCCAGCTTACAACCTCAGGGGAGAGCAGGGTGATGAAATACCAGGAAAATTTTATGAACAAGAGCTCTCAAAGTGTATCATTTAGTGATGAACTCTTTTACGGTAGAGCTGGTTTCCAACGCATCTTTGGATTGTTATCCAAATAAGACATTGAGTTCTTTTACCAATTTCCTTCCAGAACCGATTAACCTTGAAGGAATATGGGAGGTGGCAATAACCGAACTATCATATCCATCTTTGTACCAGAATATTGCTGATGGAAAACTTTTCTATCTAGATGCTGCAACTCCCGATACAAAACCTTCTGATTATTATACAATTGATGCAGGACTATATCCATCAATATCTGATATTGTGAACGAAATGAACAAAAGAATTCAAGAAAGAGAAAAGTTTGAGAAAACTCCAATCAAATTAAAAGTCAACAGAATTACACAGAGAATCTCCCTAATTCTTCCTAATGAAAACTCGATACTAGTTATCTTCAGTACCGATCTCTGTCACGTATTTGGGTGTGAGAAAGCTGTTTACGGAATGGGAGTTTTTATGAGTGGTGCAGGACCACATTTTCCTAAATTTCCCTACGATATTGTTCTAATTCATACTCTCATGATATACAGTGATATTGTTGAATACAATATTGTAGGTGATACAAAAGCCGCGCTTTTGAGATGTATTCTGTTTATTTCTAAAATTAAAAATGGAGACATAATATCTACTGGTCAATATATGAATTATCAAAACTTTCCAAATCTAAAATTTAAAAAATTCTGAAAAATTATCTCCACAGCATTAATATTGAGCTTCGCGACGCATGCGGTAAAAAAGTTCCCTTCAATTCAGTAGGTGTAACTAGAGCTGTATTGATGTTCAGAAGATCTTCAGACAATCATTTAAAAATTAAGATTACAAAAAATGGTTGCAGACAGTGATTTATCGTATTTTCGTGGTTGTTCAAGACAAAGGGGAAGAGGATTTGGAGCTTTAGCACAAACAATTGGGAGGACTGCAATTCCATTTTTGAGACGATATGTTGTACCAGCACCAGAAATCGGAAATGCATTAGCTGGAAGGAAAAAGTTCAAATCTGCAGCCACACATGTTGGAAAGAAAACTTTACGTAAACAGTTAGGAGGAGGAAAACCTAGAAAACGACGTATTATTCAAAAAATCTAGCCAAAAATCAGTCGACGTCGTCAAACTAGGAGGGATTTTTTTTCGAAACTAAAATGAATACCAGATCAACAAATGATAGTAATTTCCGTTTTGGACACTTTACAAATTCTTGCATGAAGATTTTTGACAAAATTCCGGTTTTGGAACCAATTGAATCCTCCCATATTCAAGAAGTTTATCCCAGTACTTCATTAGATGAAAGCAGCATTGATTTTGAATTTGAAACATATAGAAGTATTTATCTCGTTATGAGAGATATTCATTTACAAATTAAAGTTTGATTACAAAAGGGAAGATTTTTTGAAGATTTCATGAAAAAAGAGGAGCATGGAAAACCAGATATGGGTATGACTTTCACTGATGATGATTTACAATATTTGACTCATGTCAACAACTTGTTACACTCTCTTTTCTCCAACTGCGAAGTGTATTTAAACAATCAACAAGTCTACAACTCTAACGGACTCTATGGCCACAAAGCTCTGATATCCAATGAATTCAATGCTTCTACAATGAATAATGAAGAAATTTTGGCTTGTCATGGATACGAATTTGAGAAAGATCCTAGTGATTATGAACAAAGCCCGTTCATAGATAGGGAAGAAGAGTTTTTGTTGAAAGATGGGATCACCTTATATGGTAAACTTGCAATCGACTTATTTCAATGTGAAAAATTTTTACTTCCAAATACAAAAATTAGACTCAAATTGATTCGAGCGAGACCAATTTTTTACATGCATTCCTACAATCCCCATGTTTCCTTTGGAGTTCTTGACTGTTCACTTTTTACGAGACGTGTTGTCTTTAATGAAGGCTATCACCGGGCAATCAAGTATCAACTAACACAACAACCAGCTTGCTACAATTTTATAGAGACAATTGCACGAACATTTATTATTCCTTCTCGACAAAATCAATTTATTCGGGAAAATGTTTTCAATAATGCTCCAATCACGCGAATTGCAATAGCAATGAACACTAATTCATTTTTCACCGGACCTTTTCAAGAAAATCCTTTTCATTATCGAAAGTTTGGACTGCGGGAGCTGAGAATTGATCGAGGGGGAGAGCTGTTGTCTCAATTGATACAACCAACAATTGTAGAGTTTATGTTACAACAATGAAGGCAATGAACTTCAACGAAGAAATTCCTGCGTTACCGAATGATTTCTTTACAGATCATTATGTGCTTGTATTCGATCTCCCCTCACTCCAAGATGCTGGTGAAAATGTTCATTATCCCGAACTCAGTGGGGAAATTCTTCGTTTAGAAGTGTTCTTTGAACGTCCGCTAACAAATTTAACCGAGCTAATTGTTCTCGGAGAACGAATCTCAACAGTTAAAATTGATCAGTTTGGAACAGTTGCTAAAAATATCTGAAGAACTCTGCATTAATCAAGATTTTTTAATTTTCTTTTCTATTATTTGCCTTCTGCGTTTGAACATTTGTTGGATATGTACTTTCATCAACCAGTTGCAACCTTTTTCATACTATAATATCAAGATAGGGAATGGATGAAGTGGTATTTATTTAGCTGAAGTTAATAAAGTCGATATTATATGTTTCCCGTAACTGTTTCTCGTGAGTTTTCTAAACTTTTTTTCATCGAACTTTATTAACCACTCGGCTAAGTGTACCTTAATGTTCATTGAAATTTATACAATTTATTGTAAATGATTGAGTAATTTGGTATTTTGATGCTCATAAATTATACTGTCTCTGTAATTATACACTATTTTAATTAATGTTTTTTTATATATCATTGAACTTTTTCCAATTAATGAACGCGCAAAAGACAACTGTTACACAATTGCTTCAAACAATTAGGGGAACAATCTTTGCAGTTGACCAAAATCTTAACAACCAAAATTCAACATGTCACATAATTACCCTCAGATAATTAGGGTAATTGAAAACCCACGCCAATTAACTTCACAATTTAATATGACCTAAAATTTGTAAACAAAAATTCAACATGTCACATAATTACCCCTCAGATAATTACAGCGATTAATTACCCGCGCCAATTCTATTTTTGTCAAGTAAACACTTAATAACTACACAAAATTGATATTTTCCCCCTCAAAATATCAGCCAGTCAGGAGCGTCTCCGAACCTACCACCCACATTTGCACCGACTATACTACTAGCATATGTGCATGCACAAATACATGCACAAAACCTACACCCTATCTTAATACATGGCAGCACCTATAACTAATCTTAATACATGTCCGCGGCTATAACTAATCTTAATACATGTCCGCTGCTATAACTAATCTTAATACATGTCGGCGGCTATGACCAATCTTAATACATGTCGCCGGCTATAATTAATCTTAATACAAGTCGCCGGCTAAAACATAATCTTAATACATGCAATCTATACCCTATGTTAATACATGTGAGAGGCCCCTATCTCCTGGAAAATACGCTATACCCTATTTTAATACATTGGGGGCCTCACCCCAGGGGGGGGGTAGCTCACCTATATACTACTACTAAATTATCTATAAATAGTGTGTATACTACAACTGTAATTACCAGTTATAGGCTACAAAATTATAACATAATTCTGCTCAGAGTTAACTTTAATGAATGAACATTTTCAGACTTTAAAGGATAAGTTTAGAATGGGCGAACTCTATGACCTAAAATTAATCATAATGAAGACAAACTTGACTTGAAGAAACTTAAAAATTTCTGGAGATACAAGCCTTCAGAACTGAATTAGGTGTTTACTTTTGAAAGGTACGGGTTCCGCGCTGAAATGCTCTGACATTCATGTCCGGGATATCATTTTAAATTTTACTCTTCTTTAACAATGAATTACTCTTTTTTATCAATGAAAAATGACGTAACACAAATTGGTCACAGAAGCTTCTCTAACTAAATTAGTTTTTGTTTTTCAGTTTCCTTTTCAAAAAAACTACAATGTCGTCTTACGAGTTAAATAAAAGTTTTACAACGCTCTCACGGGTTTTCAATTTCATTGTAACAAGGGAAAAATGTAAGCAGTGTTGGAAAATGTTTTACTGCCAGTTGTACAGTTATGGATGTGACAGTAGGTTGCGTTTGCCGAATCCTGAGTATTGGCCAGAAAGAACAGATCAAATTATGCGAAATAACCAGACCAACTAAAACGAAATATGGATATTGTACAGACCGACCAGACCGAAATATGGACATTGACCCTACCGAACAGACCAAAATTGCCACTGGCCAGACGGAAGGCTCAACCCAATTGTTTTCCAGACCATTGGGTTGGGTCGCACCGGACCCCCCCTGTCCGCGACCCAGGTTGGTCTGGCCAATGCCTGTCTTGGGTCGCAGACTTCATCCTGGGTTTGAACCTTTGGGTTATGAATGCATCCAGGTCTACTTTTTGGGGAGAAATATATGATTGAAGCGCTGGCGCTGAATTACATTAACTTGCTAAACAACTTTGCGAATAAATTTAGCTCTTTGTTGATAAATTTGCGTCACTCAACTTGTGAGAATAAATTGATACAAGGAGGCTCGGTAATGTGCGTACGCACATAATGTCCCAACCCCGCTCATCCACATTCTTGACTTAATTCGTTACCAAGTATTGAAGAGATAGAAAACTTTCCGAAACATACACATCGTTCAACAAACAGCCAATGGAATACAATAATGCCACGCTAGAGGGCCGATGAAAGTTGTTGATAATAGGGCTAATAGAAAAGGCAATAATTAAAATCAAACAACAAACACAGTTTACTGCCAAAACTCGATGTCTATAAGAAAAAAAATCATAAGAAAATCAAATTCGCAACAGATAAAACGTAAACAAAACAATTTAAACTATACCTCATTAGAGAAGATATTGCACCTGTTCTCAATGGGACTGGTTAACAGGTCGACAAAAAGAGCAGATAGGTGCAAAGTTTTTCATTTGAAAACATTTAGTTTCACAAATATTAATGTCATTAGAGATCAACTGAAATCACTAAAAAGTGCATTTATAACTTCATGGGAAGCAATTAAGACATGTCATTATCCGATGCGATGTTCAATTGCGCAAAACTTCAAAGCCAATGGATGGAGTTTTGTTGATAATTATCAAGGAAACAAAAATCTTTTCAAATTTACAAAGTTACAAAAATCTAACGTTTCATGAAATATCGTAGTAACAGTGGTAACAAAGCTGAGAAAAATGATTGAAGCTAAATTTGTCTTAAAGATTAAATTATAGCTTACTGGAATCGGGTTCTGATCTGCGTTTACAGACACTGAGCTACAATTCGACGAAAAAAACTACTTTAAAAAAAAACGAAGCGCAAAAACCCACATTTGTTTTTGAAAACAAATATTTTCAAAAGTTTTTACTGACTTAGGCATTCAACAAAACGCGATGGGTTACTTTTCAGAAACTCAAGCAGCCAACTGGGCTTGTTAAAGATGAGACTGAGTCACGACCCCACAAAATAATATTAAACACATAAAGAAGCCAAAACTTCAAACAATTTTACGACACCGCACTGTTCAAAGCACTTTAAAAGTTACCTGCAAGAACAGCAAATTATCACTTGCCCTTCATCATTACATCAACAAGTTTTGCTTATAAAAGGATAAAAGACCTCTTAGACATGACAAAAAAATCCCCAAAAATTGAACAGTACAGAAATGTGGAAAGCTTTTATGTAACTAAATGGTCTAAGCAATCAGTCACAACGCATGACATATCGCCGAAAAAACTTTTGAACCAAAAAAATTTCCCGGGACGTCTAATGAGCGAGATTGAGTTACATCGCGATGAGAAGTAAAACAAAAAGGAGGCAGAGGAAAAGAACTTTTTGTTAAATTTTAAATTGAAACTCATTAAAACAAACAGCTATAAACTGAAATCTCTATCTAGGTTGAAATATACGTCTTGGGAAAGCAATTAAGGTCTATTTTTTTAATCGGGTATACGCCTCACAATAACGAAAAATATACAAACATAGGCAAAATAAAAAAAACCAGAAAGTTTTGCGAGATAACAGTGTCTCAGCCCAAAAAGCATAACCTTTTCAACGAAAACAATCAACATATACAGATACGTTGATTGTGCATTTTCAAACGTTGTGCATTTTCCTAAAATGAGTTTATTTAAATAAACCCGTCATTAATGTGATAATTCGACAAAGAATCAAAACGAACTCATAAAATATGCACTTGTGATCAAGAACAAACGATAAATTGAAAGCGTGTAGTACCGAAATAAAGAAACCATTAATTGTGTATAAAACCGTTACCGACATGAAATTATAACTCACAGGAAGGCCTATTTTGACCTATTTTTACAAAGACTGTGCCCGAAGTTCAGAGAAAAAGATACAGTAGCGGCAAAACTCAAAAATCCACCGATATTTTCTCAAAACAAATATTTTCGAAGTCATAACAGACATTAGATAACAATTAAAAAAATGTCTAGGTTCTATTTTGAGCTTGTTTAAACTAACTGCATCTCTGATTGGGGACACTAAGTCATTTGCTATGAAAAATATCAGAGATTAAAGCAAAACGCAAGAAGTCCATGAAATTTTTACGAAAACAATTTGTCAGAGCCTTAAAAACCATGAGCTTAACTCTGAAACCATAATATAATCTCGTTGGATCCCGTTTATTGTAAATAGTATCTGTCATTGATTGAGCCCTGATTTGAAATTCTTGTCCGTAATTTACATAGAAACTTTTCTATTACGGAAATATTTAAAAAAAAGATCGTGCCCCATTAAAATCTAGGAAATTTCTATCATAAGGATCAATGGTGAGATCAGGATCCACCCAGATATTGCCTCACGTCTAACAAAAGATTCAGTTGTGGAAACAATTGCAAAATAGATCAATTCTATACAAAGTTTTTCAGTTTGTGAAAATAGATAATGCTTTTTCTATGATTATTGAGTGTAAATATGCAAAAAAATATGGCAAAATTATAATTCCAGAAGACTCTTAATGCCAGAGGGAGTACAATTAACTCTCTTTTGAGCTTAACAAGAGAATGGTTGCAGTTTTTAAGGTGTCTACTTCCAGCAGATTTGAAGAAAGTGGGCTAAAAAAAAGCCATTTTTTCGACGAATTTTAAAAAATTTAGCATAAATTCTAACCAAAAAACTTGCATCGAACAATTCAGCAAATCTCCTCTATCTTTAGAGATAAAATCAATAACACTACGGTCAACAATTTTTACATAATAAAGCAAAATTGACGAAAACTTGGTCAAAATTGTCGAAAATTTAGTCAAAAATGTGAATAAAAACAGCAGAACTACGTCTAATATTCACAAAACTTTAAACCTCGATAACTCCTCGAAAAATGCAAAATTAAAAAAAAAATCTTTTTAATTAAATAATGTACGCTGGACGGGCTTTCCAATGATACCACTCACAACTCTCTACAAATATTATATCGATCGGCCAAAATTGTCTGAAAAAAAAAACCCATTTGAGTATATAGTTCCCCCCCCCCTCAAGAGGGGTCGGAACAAACAAAATAAAACAAACAATTAAACTATAGTGCGTATTTTTTAAGTTGATGTAGGAATTAACTCTGTAGGATGTTTTTGTTTTTTGCGGCAAGGCTTTGTGTTTACTCAGAATAATTTTTTTGTTCTCGGTATATGTTGGTTGTTTTATTTTATTTCGAACCTCTAGTGATTTATGTTTATAAATCTTTTCTAAAAACAAAGATTTTTCGTTTATTGCCCAAACTCACATCGTAAAATTAATTTGAAGTGTTCGGACACGACAGTCAATCGCCCTCTTACGAAGTACCCTTGGCATCAAAAAATGAACAATTTCAGATCAGGGTGGGCTCATACAAATACCAAAATGAGTTTCTCCAACTGCTCTACGAGCCAGCTCTCTCTGGCATGTACCGTGGACAAACAACTGCAAATTTTCAATTCTCCGACTTTGATCACACAAAGGACTATTCCAGCGTGCCTATGACTTACTTAGGGGAGATGTATATAGAACACGAGATCCGGATTCACATGCAGAGGAAATTCGGGATATATCTACTTACCATCTACCTGCCAAATTGTTCCCTCTCAGTGCTCGCGTGCGTAGGATGTTTCCACATTTTTTTTTATTTCTGGTTAAAAATTTTGGTATTATCTAAATTGGGGTACTTTTCAAAAACTTTGTTAGAAAATTTTATTTAAAGTGTTGCCTTTTTTTAAAAAAAAATATGCTGAATATCATGTAGTCATGCGATGAAATACGACTCCAAAGATCATAGAACATGTTTTTTTTAGATCTATTCTGTTTTTGCCCCCAGTGCTTTTACGTCCCCCGTTTATGAGTTGTTATTTAGCACGTTACTATTTAAACAATTCGAATGTGCTCCCTGGGACGTAAAAGATTATGCCCACTGTGCTGGGGGGTGAAACAGAATAGATCCCAAAGAACTTAGAGAATCGTCAAATCATTTTTATTGGATATCAAACTCAAGTTAACTATTTTATGATGTAAAAATCATAGCACGTAACTATGAAAATATAGCACGAGCACATAGGGTGCGTAAAAGTTTTGTGCCCACTCAGAGGGGGAGGGAAACTGAATAGATCCGTTTTATTAGTTGGGAACTTTTTAAATTAAACAGCACCTTATATGATTTCCTTATAGTATATTTCTTATATTTTCTCCGTGGTAGTTGATCCAATATCTGCTTGAAATCTTGGTGTTGACTGTGATTAGAATTTTTTTGTTTTTCGAAAATTTGACCTTAAAGAAATTTTTCATTGGTAGAAGTGACAGAGCCATAGCAGTGCAAAATTTTTTAATGAATTGTGCTGAAATTATGAAGCTAAGGAGGTGAATGCAATGAAATACGCCAAATGTGCTGAAGTTTTAACTTCAGTGCAGTTTCAACTCTTTTATAGTGCATTGGTTTTTATTTTTTAATGCATCTCAATGATTTTTCTTATAAAAAACTTTTTTGTTATTTCATGTTTTGGCATTTCAGCTCCTTCTTATAATTTTGCTGTTGTTCAGCAAATTTTGTTAACACAAATTTCAAGCCTTTCTCGCATATATTTCACATCAATTTTAGAATTGTTGTTGTATTCGTTCTAAAAAGTTGTTATTTATCTTTGGACTGGTGCGCAACGAAAGATGAGGAGGCTATCGTTCTAGAGACCTGCTAGAGAAAATCTGAGAAAAAGATGTCCAAATGTGTTGAATTAGACATATTTCCAGAAGAATTAACAAAAAATGCGCTGAATGAGTGCAATTTTTTCAAACTGATCATTTCCCTTGAAAGCTAAATTTAAGTTGCCCTGCTACAAAAGTTTCTAAATTCTGTTTTAAAAATACGGGCAAAACCGGTGGGGTCTAATCACAATCATACCCGCAAAATTAGGTAAAAAAATTTGTGCATCTGAAAAAGGGTTGAGAATAAGAAGATTTTTCATCCTTCAATCATTTTTGTTTCAAAGACTAGAATACAAAAAGCTGTATGTTTTAATAATGCTTACACCAGCATGTATACTTCATATATTTAAGCATTAATTGATCTGGCATTTCTAAGGTTTTTGAGCATTTTATGTTATGCATGAATATCACCATGCCTTAGATTTCTCCGTGACTGTAAACAAAGTTCCAATTCTGAAACATTAAAAATTATGCATATTGATTTGTAGCAAAGTTTTTAATTTTTTAGCTTCCATTTTTTTCTTGAAGTAATACATCACAAACTGTGATTAAGACCATACATTGTAAAAAGAATTTTTTCAAAAACGATACTTAATGAACGCGATCACAATAGTGATTTATTTTTTACTTATGTACAATGCGAAATTTTTCCGTTATTTCGTTATTAAACCATTTGTTTACGGCGGTGTTCATATAAAGAAACCAAAAATTAATTAAACTGAGTTTTATTTCGATCTTTCTAAATGTCTGATCATGAAAAAATATCGGGACATTTGATCCCCAGTTTAAGACTGTGGGCACATTCTGATCGTCTGACACCATTATAAGGTAGGTTTAGAAGGCAGGCTAAGTTCTAGAACAGAAACCACGTGTTTGTACAAATTGACATATATTCCGTACTTTAACGCCTCATACGAACAGCCAATTGTGAATCATTCTTATAATTTTACGAATAATACTATGTTATTTTAAAAATATGGATTGACATATAAATGCCTAAGTTGCAATCATTGCCGTGAAAATTACTTGTTTCGAATGAAGAAAAAAGATTTCAGCCTGTGCTCTAAGTTGTAGTCTTGTCTTTGCCTGTTTTTAGCTGGGTAAACTTCTGGATAGACCCCAAATCTACGCCTGAGAGAGCAGGTCTTACGATAACTCTGGCACTGGCCCAGATAGTGTTAATAACTGGAGTGGAACAGAACTTTCCCTCAGTTAGTGACTTCAAGATGGTCGACGTCTACTTGATAGTCAATTTCTTATTCAACCTTGCTTGTCTGGTTGAAACTGTGCTCGCCTCAAGAATTGCCTCAAAAAAGAGGCCGCCTGAGAAGGCAACGCACGACAATGCTGAGACGGTAAATGGTATAACTTTTCAAAAACATTTTCATGAAAAGGATAAGGTTTTTTGAATGGGATGTAATCCGAAAACCGCGGTCTGTTATTGCGGCGAAGCCGCGACTCACAAAGCTCGCCAACTAGCCAGCCACGGACAATTTATAAAACCTCTAATTTCTGACGTACTTGACCTCGTTGTCAAAATTGACTGCCTCTCATTTTACCCAGAGGTGCATCTATTACAAAATGCTAGCTTCCAGGTTGGAATGATAATAGGAGAGTTGCGAAAAAACTGGAACATTTATTGGATTTTTTGCGAAACAGCTCACAAAGTTATGTTATCTTTGTGTAACTTAACTTTCATACTGATCATGAGATTTTAGGAGGTTCGTTTAGAACTTCAGTGTACTCAATATTTTGAATCAGAGGAAAAAAATACGAATTTCAGCTTGATTCTTGAAACACTGCAAAGGGAGACCTGAATTACCTCGGTCAAATTTGACCAAGAATGCAACTTAGTTCCGTTTTGATATGCTAATACATGACATTTACATGAACTTTGCGGAATTGGGTAACATTCAAATCTAGGCTTTTTTGAAGGTGTATTTGCGACCGAATTCCACAAAATGTGTAATGAATTTATTTTTAGATGATGGATTTGAACGTCTATCACGTCCGAAGAGAACAAAAGCAATCTTCGGGAGTTGAAAACTGCAATTTAGTCTCCAATGCAAAATTAGACCCTAAAGTACAAACAAATGAAACGAAAGCTGCCGGAGAAACCTTCGAAGATCCAACAAATCCAATAGACTTTTGGAGTCGAGTTGGGTTCCCAATTGCCTTTGGTGTATGGAATATCGTATTCTTAGCTTTAACGCTTCACTTTACAAATTAACCACTCTTAAAATTGTGCAGAGATTTTTTTTGGAAATGTTATAAAAGAAGCCCAGGTTTAGACCTCATCTTATTGAAAGACCCGAAAACTAGTGGTGGGTTCTTTATTGACTGTAATTACGCAGCCGGGCTTCCTATATAAAGCAGAGAAAATATCTTTTCATGAGTCGACAAATGGCATTCTAATAGTCCAGATATTATCAGTATAGTAGTCCAGCGTGGTGTTTTCATGAGTTGAGCAAAAGTTCTTTTTCCCTAGACCTGCTGTTTCCGCAATGCTGAAAAATCTTTTTTTTGCTTCTCTACATGCTGAAGCGACAACCAACGGCCCGGGTCGAGGTTTGGCGGTGAACTTTTGTAAGAAATGTGGTGGAAAAAAATATAATTTTCACCGCGTATTTCTTACATCTTTTTGCTGTGAATGCGGTGAATTATTAATTTTCACCGCGTTCTCAGTGTTCTTACAAAACAGAATCGTCCCCACGGGTTCGAACCTCTGACCTCCTGCATGCCTTCAATTGCTTAGTCCACTGTGCCAACTTTCATTAACATCTCAGAAATTTCTTGTGAATTTAAATCAGATTGAGTAAACTTTGAAAATCATATGCGGTGAATTTATGTAAGAAATGCGGTGAATTTCGCGGTGAATTTTTGTAAGAAATGCGGTGGAATATTTATTTTCACCGCATTCACCGCATTTCTTACAAAAATTCACCCTATTCACCACAAAAAATTACCCTAAAACCTCGACCCGGGGGGGGGGGTACGGAACAAGAATTGCGCCAGAGTAATCCAACCTAACTGCCAAAAAGCAAGAAGATTCAAAATATTTTATAATTTCTCAGATAAATTGCAGTTTGACCATATTGCCTCGTAGTTTTTTTTTTCAGTTGGAATATTTTGCCTTTTTCCTTGATTGAATGAAACTCTGTATTTTAACTATAATGGTCTTCTTCTCATCAGCCACAATGAAAATTTATCATTTTCTGCCTTTTTTCTTTGCAAAAGTTGTTAAGTTTCAACTTTTAATTATAAGACAGACATTTGATTGATGAGTGGTTTTTTAGAGTTGCCGCAGAAGAAAAAGCACTTTGCGGACGCGTTATGAGTTTTTTTAGCAATGCAACTGCACGTGAAATTCTTTTGAAGCAAAACCGCAGCATAATGAAACGACTTTTCCGCAACTTATGCTTTGGGTGAGCTGTAGTATCATCAATTTTGAGTTTATCTGAAGTCTAGCAGCACAAATATGGCTCGATTTGAAGTCGAGATGAACATAAAGTTGAGATAAGGTCTTTTTTGTACTAATTGGGTCGAGCATCGTCTTTTCATATCGATTGTTGGTAAAGCACGGGGTTTTCCTAAGTTGAGGCCTAAAACTGGGAGTTGAGTTGTCCTGGTTATTCTGGTTTCCGAAAAGAGCAATTTTATTCACTTATTTCAGGAGTTTGAATCGGATGTTAATTTTAAAAAATATCACCAGAAGATTTCAATACATCATGGACAAACTGATTGATAGTTTTTAGCCTAACTCAAATCTTCATAACGAGAATTATCTCACTCTTAATAATGCAACCCAGTACTACGTTCTTTTTGTGCAATACCTATTTATTCTGCTTGCTATTTTTGACAATTACAAGCGTTTTGAACCTTTTCAAATCTTTAATAAAATTTTCGGCGAAAGAATGACTTGCAAATCATTGCATGGCAGACCATTTCCAACAGAGTGATAGTTCGCAGCGGCTATTGGTTAAGTGACTGCACTATAATCGGAAAAAAATATTTCTGGAAGTAAGATTGTTTTGTTCCAATGATGGTCTGAAAGACTACTAGGAATGACTTAAGAGCAACCTCTTCAAAACTAAAATTAGTAGTTTAAAGTTCGATTCATAATCTTGAAAAAAATGTCTCCCTAACAAACTATGCCATTTTGAAAACTTAGCAGAATTATAATAACCCTAGAAAAAATTGCGTTCATATCAAATTGCAGTTTCCAACACCAACTGCTGATCAAATTTATCGTTGAGAACTTTTACTTATTTTCTCAATGTGGAACAGGAAGTTGGCAAAAAGAATGAGAAACGTGCAAATGTAATACAGTAATAAAACTTTTTATAGAATTGCTTGATTAATAAATGTTGCAAATCAAAGAAAGAAGTAAAGGCCTTAGATGCAACCTGATGTCGATTAAAAATTATTTCCGGTTCACATACCAGAACAATTACTGACATTTCCTGCCTAGTAGTTGGGAAAAGCCGAAAAATATGACAACTAAAGAGTAGTAATAGTATGTTGCAGAATTATGCATTTTTAAATCTTATTTCCACATAAAATGTTATCTACGTGGTTTAGCGGAGTAATCTTTAAAAGATAAAAAAGGCGTTAGTAGTATCGTATATATACAGGAAGATCGGGGGGGAGATCCTTTGGAGATCCGTTCGGCAGAGGGGGATCACTGATCCCTTAGGGGAGATCCTTCGAGATCCTTTCGGCAGAGGGGGATCACTGACACCTTAGGTAAGATCTTTTATGTTAAGAAAGTGGTAATTGCGCTACATGTATCTGTCTGGCGGCTTATTGTTGGTATATATATTTCGCGAGTGTGAGGGAAGATCCTTCATGTTAGCGGTATTTTCGCTACATGTATTTATGTGAATATACTTTGGTTGGGAGTGGTCAATCCTAGGAGGTACGATTAGGATTCTTTTTGCCAGAATAAAATTTGTAGAAAAGGATGGCCAAAACGATAGCAACCAGTGATCTAAAAAATATTCATGAAATTTACCTGGAGATAAAGAACAATTATCCAAAATACGGTGAAAGGTTTCTGTATTTTCTAGCTGCTTGCCAATACCTTGATCCTGATATTGATTTGGAGGCAACATTGAAGCTGAGACCGTATGGAGGTCTAATTGGTATTGATAATTCATCGCTGGACAACTACTTCAAATCGTTCAAAATACTTCGACTTCATGCAATACTCCACGATGCATCGGGTTTTATAGCAGAGTACAGTCGTAAAGGCCCTGGATACTCCTATGTGTTACCTTGTCCAATTACGAACGAGTATTTGGGTCACATCACGGGATTGGCTTTTTGTTTGTTTGTGAAGACGTTCAAAAACAATTTGTTCACTTTGTTGGAATGCTGAAACAAGAAATAGTGATATTGGATTTTGAAGGTTTTCGTTACAAGAAAACTGGTTTTATAATAAAAGAGTTATCGCTTTGTTCAAATAATTATTCGGACACAGTTCTTTTTCTTCCGCCAGTTTCCTACAACTCACTTTCCGCTAGTGACAGGAGATCCCATAAGTGGGTTACTAAATTTTTACTTGGTTTGTCTTGGAACAGCGGTACTTATCCTTATTGGTTTCTATCACAAATTTTTGTCGCCATTAAACTTCGGTTTCCGTTAGGGAAATTTTATGCCAAAAGGAAAGAGAAAACAGAATCACTCCAAACTCTCTTGCAGAAAGAGGTAATAGATTTGGAAACTCTGCTATGTCCGAAAGTTGAAGATATTACATCGCCAATTGATAATATTACTTGTGCTCTGCACTCTTTCTACCTACCGGAAAAGCAAAAGAGGAACCATTGTGCTAAACGGAAAGCACAGCTGTATTTCTATTGGATCTCTCTGCCATCCAATGAGCCGTCGAGTGGAGAAGGCAGCTCCGTCAGTTCTTTAAGTGAATTTATCTCCAAGTTTGACAGTATGCAGTTACATAACGAATGATAATCATTTGACATTGACTTTTTTAAAAGAAGAGGAAATAGAATCACGGGGACAGAATATTCTGCGAAAACAACAGATTCTCTGCAACACCAAAGAAATTGAGACGCTGAAGAAATATCTTTCTTTACTTGAATATTTTTAAATGTATCATGTCGTTACAACAGAAAATGAGAAAACTGAAACTAACCCCTTTACCTACGCCCAAGTGGCCAGCACCAGTTCAAGTACCTCTGGACGATGACAATCTTCCTGATGAAATTAAAATGTTGGTCAGTGAAGGCAACGTAGAGTCCATTGTCTACTATGGAAGTGGTTACGGAATGCAGGCAAACTATAAAGTCACTTACAAAAAAGAGGACAAAGACTCTAGATATACTACTTATGAATTCTTTTGGATTGAAAGAGAGACTAACAAAAATGCAATTTAAACTAAAAAACTGAGTGTAAATTCATTTTTGCAAATAATTTATTTTCAAATGAGTGTTAAAGAAGACCAGATAGACTCTGCTAATGTAGGGGGTTTGAATGCTTTAGTTTTTGATGAGGAAAATCATGAGAGGCGTTCTTGGAAGTTTTTTAATTCTCGGCTACCACGTTCCGAAGTCGTCTATTTTACTCAAATTTTGATAATATTTTTTCTTATCGTAGTGTCTTTAACCAAGCTTGTGTTTTCCCAACTTGATTGTGAGGAATCAACAATTTGGTTTTCATTGCTTTCGTGCACAGTTGGCTACGCTCTTCCAAATCCAAAGCTATGAACAAAATAATATCCACTAGCGATAGGCTTTTTACGGCTGTTTGTGGTCCGTCGTGTTGTGGAAAACAGAACTTATATTTCAAATGTTTTTGAGAAACACTTTCTATCCAACCTTTAGATCTATTTACTACTTCTATCAACACGAGCAGCCAAAGTTCAGCTCAATAGAGCGTGAAGTGAACATTTTTTTCACTAAGTTTTCTGGATTCGAATTCATTTCTCAGCTGGAAAATTGTCTGCTTGTGTTTGACAATTCGTGTGAAGAAATTTTCAATGACAAAGAATTTTCAAAACTTGCAACTGCCTTACGTCATAGAAATATTAGTGTGATTTATGTTAAGCATAACTTATTTCAACAGAGTAAATGGTCGCGAACGATTGATCTGAACACAACCCATATCATTTTGTTCAAATCACCTAGAGACATACAGCAGATCACCTACGTCGGAAAACAGTTGAACAATACAAATTTTTTGAAGGAAAGCTATGAACTTGCAACAAAACAACCTTTTGGACACATACTTATTGACTTAGATCCAAAAACATCAGACTCCTTGCGTTATTGTTCAAATATTGTACAACCAGGTCCAACAATTTTTTATCTACCGTCCTCCAAAGCGGTTATCATTACTTTGACAGATGAGAGAGAAAGAGTTATGCATGCTAAAGCAAATGCTCGAGCTGTCCGACAGCAATTTCAGAAAGTTCCTCAAACAAGCACCAAATAGCTTTATAAACTTTCTCTGTGAGTGTTTGCTCAATGTGATCAATGGCAACGTTCCAGTGAACAGGCAGTTACTTAAAAATCAGGAGAAATCATTTTTACAATTATTATCAAAGAAAACAATTTTGGAGAAAAAACGAAATGTTTTAGCCAAAAAACCAGAACTCATTCGAGCGTTGGGATTGTCGTGCTATATTTACTTGAAGGCAGAATAATGCATGCAGAAAAGTTTGTTTTGATCCCTAAAAGAATGTTCATTTCAAAAAACCCAACCAAGGAAGAAATATTTGATAATCCAATGTATCAACAAAAAGCAACTCAGTTAGCACTCCTACAGAGGACTAATCCCAATTTTGAACGAAATAATGAGAAAAAAGTACAAGATGCGGACACTAACACCGATTGGTCGATCAAGAGAACAAAGAGTAGCGGTTATGTGACAAGTGATGCAGACGATGTAAGAAGCGAATCGTATTTTAGTGATGACAGTGAAATAGAGCCAATAGTGAAAAAAAGGAGGGATTCAGCATTCGACTCAATAATGCTAGAACTGAAACTAGTGGATGAAAACAAAACAAAAAGAGCTGCAAATATCCTAAATAAAATTTTCAACTCAAATAATGTTTCTATTAGTGAAGAGACCAACATTCTGCACATTAACGATGAGCCTCAAGGAGTAGATGTAACAAGCTTTTTGTACAATTTACAACAACCAACAAAAAAAATCGACTTGTCAAAGTATTCCAAAATCTTGAGTGAACTTGATATATCAGCTGACTTGGTTTATAATACTCACGCAAAAAAAGTTGTAGATCAGTTTTACAGTGAAGATGAAAAGGAAACTGCATCCAAACAACTGAAGCAAAAAACAAAAAAAGAGCAGGAAGGAAGACGATCTGAACCAACGAAGAAACATGCAAAGCCAAGAGTCGATGAAAGTAAAGAGAAGACAGCGGAAGAGGCGCGTAGAAAAGACTGGGATATCTATTGACGATGTGCGAAAACTTGAGAAGCTCTATTTAAACGGTCCTGCGTCATTTGGAAGCGCAAAGAGATTGCAAAATTTGAGTAAATTATCAATGAAGAAAATTAAAATGTATCTGGAAACGAAACCATCTTTTAACAAATACCGATCACGTCGCCTCAGGTTTCCAAGGCTTAAAGTTGTTGTTAACGACATAAATGAGATCTGGTCCGTAGATCTAGCATATGTTGATAAACTTGCAAAATACAACGGTGGTGTAAAATATCTGCTTGTGGCTGTTGACTGTTTGTCAAGATATCTCAGGGTTGAGCCACTGAAAACAAAATATGACACAGAGACAGCACAGGTCTTCAAAAAGATGATCAAGCATAAACAACCTGAGAAAGTTTGTGTTGATGATGGTACAGAGTTCCTAGGTGCCTTCAAAGCCCTATACACTGAACGCGGAATTCATTTATACAGTACATTCAGTGAGAAAAAGTCTGCTCTTGCGGAAAGAAATATACGCTCTTTGAAAAATATATTCTACAGATAATTGGAAGAAAAGTGGACTTATTCATATCTAGAGAAATTGGATGCGTTTGTTAAAACAATCAATTCTAGAGTAAATCGAACGATAAAGCTCGCTCCGAACAAAGTCACGAAGAAAGACGTTCCAAGGCTTGTGTCCTTGACTGCAAATACAACAAATTCTCAAAAACCCAAATTCTATATTGGTGATTTTGTGTGCATAGTGAAAAAAGAGCAGACTTTCGGGAAGGGCTACAAACAGTCGTTTACTGACGAGATATTTGAAATCGCATTTATCCCGACATTGCATCCTCCCACGTATTCTCTTATTGATGCGGATAAAGAAATTATCCAGGGTAAATTCTATCAACCCGAACTTCAACTAGTACGAGAGTCTCCTCTAAAAAGTGGGAAGTAAACGATTCGAAGACGAGTTTACGGTACATGTTATTTCTAGCGCTTCGATGGAGATCTTTGATCAAAACACACTAGCTTCGTTCAGAAATTTTTTCAACGATGAAATTCAACTATCTGGCGACTGGAGGGTAGCTCTAAGCGAAATTATTTTTCCGACCAAAATTCAGCATGTGGTGAATGGAGATTTGATAGCATATAGTCTTAAGGGTTACGAGGACTCACAAAGAATCTCATCTGATGCCAATGTCATTTCTCGACCGTACAGTTGAGAAAAATTCTATTTCATGACTGGAAACTTTGAAACTGTTGCTCAACTTTTATTTACTATCAAGCGAACAGTTGGACTACCTAATTTTTCGTTTCGTGAAATCAAGAGTACTGGAAAATACGAAATACTTTTTGGTAAAAATGAGGGAATCACTTTTCCTAGTGAAGAAATACCCAGTATTGTGGGTTTTACAGGAATTCCAGATAAACATGGTGTACATATTGGGTACAAAATGAATACAGCTAGATCAAATAAATTAATGAAGAGCGATGAGACAAAAGCTTTTTATGGAGAATTCCCTGCTGATCTGTGCGCGGGAAAGCACTTAATATTCATATACACAAACATTATCGAGTATCAATATGTTGGTGATGCTAAGGCGCCTTTATTACGTGTCATTGATTCGAAACAACGTCTGAAAAACGGTAGCGTGTGTGAACTTGAACCAACACATAGAATATTTTGTTCAAATTTGGACTATAAAAAACTACTTTCAAATACGATTCAATCAATTTCCATAGAGTTACGTACCGAAACAGGTCAATTAGTCCCCTTTTCAGGGACCGGTAAAGTAATATTGACGTTACAGTTCAAAAAATTTGGTGATTAAAACAATGGAATCGTATTATACCAATCAAGCATCTTCGTTGCCTTATTTTTCTGGACACTATAGACAAAGAGGAAGTGGCTTTGGAGCTTTAGCAAGTGGCATAGGTCGAATAGCCTTACCGCTTGCACGAAAATTCATTCTACCCGCAGCAAAACGTGTCGGAAAAGAACTTCTCTTACAAAGTGTGCCAGAGTTAGTGGATGTTGTCAGCAAAAAAAATCCGCAAAGCAGGCGTTGAAAAACACTATTTCGAACACAGTTAAAAAGCAAACAGGAGGCTCATTAGCACTGCGAATGAGACGACAAAACCGAATGAATCGGAGACGGTCTAAACGATCTGGCTCAAAAGCTAGAAAAAGTACTAATGTGAGAAAGACAGTCATTTCAAAAAATAAACAGTCAAAAAGAAGTCGGTCGGATTTCTTCATTAGAGTTAAAGATGATCGCTAATATGTTACCAACAGAGGCAACACATAGTTCCCTGGATTTTTTGAAAAACCAGCGCTTCTTGTAACTTTTGATGGTAGTTTTTGTCAAAAAGTAGGGCCAGTGTACAGCCCTAACGGACCCATGCTCGAATTTGAGGTGGCTGGAGACAGAAATAATTTTATTGACCTACAAAAAATTTTCCTGGAAATCAAATGCAAGATAGTTCAAGGTTCTGAAGCCGATTTGAAATATGACGCTGGAGCTGCAGCAGACGTCACCAAAACAGACGCCCCTTACTTCTGCAATAATGTTTTACATTTGCTCTTTTCTGACTGTACAGTATCTGCCAACGGGTTAAAAATTTCAAATGCAAATGGAAATTATGCTCACAAAAGTTTCATTGAAACTGAATTTTCTCATAACAAAGATGCTAAAGCAACTTGGTTGGCATGTCAAGGTTATTCATACGAAGAGAACCCCGGAGCAATTCTGGCAGCTGAAGTTAACAGACGAAAAACTTTGGTTAGACAATCTGCCGAATGTACTTTTTATGGAAAAGTAGCTGTAGATTTTTTTACTTGCGATCGACATCTTTTGAGTTGTGTGACGCTGCGAATTTCTTTTCGACGATCAATAGATGATTTTGTCACAATTTCCGACGATGCTGCAAAATCCTACAATGTAAAAATTATAGAAGCTAATTTGTATGTAAGAAAAATGACGTTGAACGATGACGTGGTTTCTGCAATTGAAAAAACTTTACTATCAAGTCCAGCGTCCTATCCGTATTTGGAGACCATAACTAAAACGTTTCTTGCTTCTACTGGCTTGCAAAGCTGGAAACAAGAAGATGTTTTCAGCAGGGAGCCAATTCGACGTCTAGCTATATGCCTTAACACAAATGAAGCGTTTTTAGGAAGCAAACAACTCAATCATTTCCACTTTCGTAAATTCAATCTGGAGCAGATTTGTATTTACCGAAATGGACTTCCTGTTGCTGACAGTCCAATAAATACAACTGATGACAAACGCTTATATTTCAACACAATGTCAGACTTAGCCTATATTGACAATTGTCATGGAATTAAATTGTCTGAGTACCCGAGCCATTTTATTATGGTGTTTGATCTCACAAGCACTCAGCAGTCGTCGCATGATTTTATTCACCCTGAACTCACCAATTGTTCAATTTCAATAGAACTCAAGTTTTCAGTTGCCTTGCCAAGTAATATAGAAATTTTCGTTATTGGTGAGAAAGCGAGCACTAATTTCATCGATTCGGCTCGGAAAGTTTCTAAAAATCATATTCTGACAAACTAATGGATGAAGACGAGATAAACAGCCTGATTCAAGCATGTAAACTTCTAAAGTACAACTTTTGTGGTGTCTTTGCAGCTGATAATTTTTCCTTGAAATTGTCACAGAACAGATTCATTATTGTGAATGTATCCAGCTCTGATTCTATTGGAACACATTGGACACTTTTGTGTAGGAAGAATGGCAATTACATTTTTGCTGATCCGCTTGGACAGAAATTAACATCATACAAATATTTGTACAACAGACTGGCCTCCGCTGCTCTTGATATTCAAAACGTGTATGAATTGCTTAGAAATCAACCTATACAAACACAAAACTCTATTTTGTGTGGCTCATTTTGTATTTATGTTGCTCATTACATTTATCACAACACAGAAATTGTAAAAATGAGTGATGTTGATTTGATTCGATTTGCGCTTCATATGATGCTCTAACTAACTCTACTAAAACTCTGCTTAGTTGAATAAATTTTTTTTTTCAAAATTTTATTTTCCCTTCATACACTATGCGTAGAAACAAAACATCAGCATCAACAAGCAAATTACCATATTCGCTCAAAAAAATGTCCATTATTTGGCAGAAAGCACCTGAGTGTGGCCCAGACAAGATATTTTGAAATCTCTTTAGAGATTCACTTGAAAAGCTATCAGTTTGAGTTTGTTGGTTATTGGACCTTGTAATACAATTTTGCAATGACTTTTGATGGAGTTGAAACTATAAGCTGCTTCCTCGCTGTAGTAGTCGTTGATTGTCTTCATTCAACGTCACGTTGCTGTTGTTGTTGACTTTTTGATTAGAAGCTACGTTAGAGAAGTTTGGCAACAGTTTCTGAATTGAGTGGGAATCTATGCTCAAATTTTTGTTGTATTCAACCGCCAAAACAAGCTTTTGAAAAATTTCTCCATTCAGCTCTAGGGTATTTGAATTGGCAAACAAAATCTTAAATGTTGTGTAGAGACAAGGCACTGTATAGCTTTTTTTAAACTTTGATTTGTCTGAAGACTTTGTCACGTCTGATTTATCCACCAAAACATGGTAATGATTAGTTTTCAAAGTGCAAAAGGGGTTTTCAAAATGAACACACACAGCATAATTTTTTAAACCATTCAACTCCGGTTTTTCATCGCAAACTGAAAATTTGAACGCCTTCTGAAATTGTTTGAAGAAACCCGGAGATTGTTCAATCATTGCTTCAACCATTTTGATTAATCTGTGGAAGCAGCCGAGGATGAGGACGCTGATTCGTATCCAGATTCTTTTTCTGCTAGTTTAGGTTTTTTAGCCACCGGTTTTTTAGCAACCGAAGTATCTTTTTTCCCTTCTGACTCTGGCACCGGGTTTCGTATCCTGCCACTTTTTTTCATAAGTTTGTCAAATTCCTCTGTTGTAAGGGATATTCTCTGTTCAAATTCGTATTCATTGTCTTTTCTCTTAAAAAGTTTCAAAAAGACATACGTCCCGGTGTTTTCATAGGTTTTGAGAGTAGCTCTTATCAACCTCTTTTCTGATTTAGATCTATCGATATAGCAATCACCGTACTCTTTGTCTTTGCTTGCAGTGAAAGGCATTTGTACCAAATTAGCTTGGAAGTTTTTGTTGTAGAACGTAGTCAACTGTTAGCGAAAGGTTAAATTATTCAAATGTTAACTATTCATTCCAAAACGGTACTGATAAAGGTGTTTCAAGTGATTTACATATATCACATGTCTTCAGAGGCCCATGTATTTCTTATATAATTTATATATCGCGGAGTTATATTTAGATCAACAAGAGGTATTTCTTGGCATTGCCTTGATAACCCACACACATACACAATTACACACTGGTAATAGTCCCTAACACCATGAGTTTCAAAGAAACTAACTGATAAGAGGGGAATAATACGTGTTAGGTGTGATAATTCCCTCGTAACAAGGAACCAAAGTGTGGTTTCAATTACAAGCAACGTGCTCCCCACCTCAGGCGCGCGGCTTGCGTGGGTTACACGTGTGTGGTCTACTTATCCACTTTGGTCCAAATTAATGAAAAACACCTGGCGTTCAACTAAAATTTTGTAAATACATGTGCAGTTTTAAGGCGTATGCCTAATTCTGTTATAAACAAAGTAGTAAAGCACATATGTTTTCAATCAAAATTTCGGGCCAAAATAGTTAGCCTTTGGTTGTGCCGGGGGCAGATAAGAGAACTGCCACTGGACTAACATTGTTAACTCGCATAAACTACATGGGGGTAAATTCCCCGCTAGATTTTACTTCATTTCGGTTCCGAAACAGCAACTCTTTAACTTTGTTGAAAGTCCACTTCTTGAGCAGAAGTCAAATTTTGTGAACAAATATCCTTGCGCTTAAAATACCTTCACAACATTTTCTTGTTCAATTATCAAAAACATTCAATTTGCTTATCTTCTCTTCAAAGCATTCCAAAATTCTTTAAAACATTATTATCTCTTCAAAATTCTTCAAACGCAGAAAATATCTTTCCATATCCTGAGCGACCAAAACAATTTCTGGGTGCGAACAATTGTGTACCAAAACTTTTACAAAAAATTTGTGGTTTTTATCCAACAAAAAAGGACAAACGAGAAAGAGGAGAATTGGGCAACGCTTGAACACTTTATGATACCCAAAATCTTCATAAACTTCATTGCAACCTTGCCGGACAAAAAGGAGAGTGAAGATTGCGGTGGAACCTTTATCACTTAAGGTGGGTTCGTTCCACCTTTGTCGTTAACACATCCTCTTTACCCGTATGACATTGTGACACTGCCAAAAGAAACTCGAACTATTCTATACAAATACGATTGTGACTGCGTGCCCTTTTTCGAAAAACAGTTGGGAGTAGTTCGGGCCTGCAATGACCTAGCCGATTTGTGGGGCCTTCCACATTCTCCCGAGTCACCACCACCAACACCAGGATGTGTTTCAACGCCAACTTCTGATCCTAGTGCCACTGTGACTCCGGAGAGCTCACCGTCTCTGTTTTCACCCGTTACAGAGGAGAAACTTGCATGGAATTTCGGCTACTGCAAGTCAATTGATGCAGAATTTGTCTGCGACCGACTTCAGAAAACCGTCGGGCTCGACGACACCAACAACAATTTTAGAGACCGGTGCAAGCTTGGTTGCAACAACAACAACACCCGAAAACTCCGAGACGCCAAAAGTCACTCTCGCGCCAAGAAAAAGAAGGTCCATTGGACCTTGTGAAAAACTCTTTGATTAGAATTTCTGAAAGGAAACCTAAACTCTCAGTTTGATTGTGTGAAGAATTGCTTATTGGAGTAATTAAAAATTGTGTTTTATAAAAATGTTGGGTCAATTTCTTTGATTTATTTGTTTCGATTTTGTAAAGGAGATTAAATGTTTTTGTGTACAAAATAAAAAATTTAATATTATTAGTTTGGTTTTTGAAAATAGAAAAAAAATTCGAAGGACTAAAGAGAAACTGAATTTTTTTTTCGAAAACCTGTAAAAGTGACTATTTGCCAAATGAAGAAACATGTATAAACATGGTTTTATAGAGCACAATATGGTCGACAAAATGGGACTTGAACAACTTTATTGAGAAGTGGTTTCTTTGCCCATTTTCAAACCATTTTTCGAACAAATTGCTCAAAAAATTGGAAAATTTTTGACGAAAAACAAAAAAAACAATGAAAATGAAAAAGTTGGATAATTTTGTAAGGAGACATTTTACTGAGCGCAATGTGTTCTACAATAGAAATCCTAACAAAAATTTTGGAGGAGCACAATTTTATGGGTCAGAGAGAACAAAATCTATGTTCAGTCATATATTTTTGTCTTTAACTTATCACCCTACAAGTGGAAGACTCATGAGGAAACTACTGAGAAGTATCTCATATGATGTAAAACAACACGCTCTAAATTTTTGGTCACCATAAACTTTTTCACATCTGTAACAGAAAAAAAATTTATTTGTAAAAAAGCAAAAATTTTGTGAAAACTATAAATTTTGAAAAATTTTTTTTCTTTCAAATAACTTGAAAACATGCAATTTTTTAACGTTTCAATGTTATCCCTATGTTTTTTACTACAATTTGAAGGTGTTACTTTAGAAATTCCTCATAAAAATTTTTAGCGAAAAAACACTTTTTTTCTGAAAAAAAGGTCAATTTTTCCGAAAAAATTAAAGAAATTGATGATGTGGTTGTTTTGCTGAAAAATACTCAGAATGAGTTTTTCTGACGACTTTGTAACAGAAATAAAAGGTTATGATGGTCATGGCCAAAAAACCCCGGGAACACGGTTTTCGCAAACACCTGTTTTCAATTAGAAACATGTGGCTGCCAGATGTTTTGAAAAATCGTGTTCCCGAGGTTTTTTCACACTTCTGTAAAAACCGGTCTTCATAAAATCTCACGCTGTGAAACTTTGATCATAAGAATGATGAAGCTAGCTGCTCGCCAAGTATGAGTTCCATTAAAAATTGCGAAAAAAATAAAAAAAAAATCAATTTTTTTTCCAATTTTTAAAAACATTTTTTCTTAATTTTTTGAAATCTTTCAACCCTCAACTGATTCTGCTACAACCTCCAGTAATCATTGATGAGACTTGTTATACTAAAATTCAAATATATTTTCAAAAAAAAATTTTTTCCAAGGTTTTTGTTTAAAAAAACTGTGATAATCAACTTTTTATGCCTAAAAAGAGATATTCAGTTGCACTAGAACACCAATAAAGCCATTTAACCTTATAAGGCTCGCTAAGACACGTCATTGCATAGTAATTACGCATATATTGCATAGAAATTACGCATATGTCTCCGACTATTACGGCAAAACATTGGTATTTGCATTTTAAGTCAACTTTGCATAAGACATGATTGTAGCCCTCTTTGGCCAGAATACCAATCATATATGCAAATTGATTTGCATACAACATGATCTACGCCCTCACTGGCGAATGATGGAATTTGCATAAAGCATGACTAAATTTGCATAAAATGCTAGACGCCCTCTTACAGGATAAAAAATTTTTGTTTCTAAAGCTTAATCCATCTCCTAATTTATTAATTGGGCTGTGAACCTGGGGCAATGATATTATTCACTCTTGTGTAATCCTTTAGTTAACTAATTGGAAAGAAACTTTGTCCCTAGAAATTTCGTTTTGAATATGTTTTCAAATTCAACCAATCAGAACTTTGGTTATTTTTAGAGAGTTGAAGGTGTGGTTTAGCTCGAACTCAAAACCATTTTATCTTCACATTGATTCAACTATGAGTTTCTCGTGCAAATTTTGTAACGCCAAATTCACATTTCGCACCAACCGCAATCGTCACCAAAGGAAATTGCATCCAGATGAAGTTGGAGTGCGAGTGTACCGCTGTGAACACTGTGATTTCACTACAAGAGATCTACGGACTCTCGAACGACATTTCGGAAACCGACATAATCCGTTAGTACAATGTTGTCTCTACTGCTACATTGGCTTTGATTCTGCTGATCGCTTTGCCAGACACATAAGAGATCAACATGGACTGCCCTCGAGAACTAGTGAAACAAGCAGAAGACCAACAGAATCCGCTTTTCAAGGAGCACTTCAAGTTTTCACTATTGATGGAACGGAGGACGGCCAAGATCTTATGGAGTTCATGCTGAACAATAGAGACATCATAACGGACCTTATAAACAGCGAAGTTTCGAATGCAGCCAAAAAAATTCAGTTTGTTGTGTCTCTGGATCTGTACAAAGAAAGAAACGAAAATGACAACGAAGAACAAGCTATCGAAATCTTTGCTAGCTCTGAAATGACTACAGTGTACTTGGATGGACTCTCAAACGAAGTTTTTTTCAAGATGTTGAGTAAGATGTTGAATATTCTCTTCATGTTTTCGTCACAAGGCAGTGGATGGATTCTACGCAAAGTAAACAGACTGGAAATCAAGATAGCCGCCTTTGCCCCCGTGCATGCATCGTCATATATAGCTCTACCTGGTCTCCTGAACGGATGCCGTTCATTGCTCAACATACGAAACCATTTTGATCACAACTGCTTCGTGTATTGTTTCGTTGCCGCGCATCACATCAAAAATCGAATCAATTTACTGACAGAAGGTCGATCGGGAACTGAAAAGACGAATCCAGATACGTACAAGAATGCGGAACGACAGCCGGTTGGAGACTATCAGATGCCCATGCCCATAAACAGGATCCCATACTTTGAGGACGCCAACGACGTTCGCGTCAATGTTTTCGGGTAAGTGTTTCTTTAATAATATCCATAAAATTCAAATATTCCCGCTCAACGAATCAAAATGTTAAAACTGTATTGGTCTTCATGAATCTGTTTTGTTTACAGAATCGAGGGAACACGTTTGGTGATGATCTACGTTTCCGAAAAGCCAAACAAATGCTTCACAAAGGACCTTCTTCTCCTCCACGATGAGAATGCCCATCACTACGTTCTCATCTTGAATCTGGAACGATTTGTCGCATACTTCAAAGGTATAGCGCACCGTGCAGCGCAGCGTATTTGTCGAAATTGTTTTCATTTGTGTACAAACAGAGAAACTTATCAAAACCATGTTAAAACTTGCAGTGAACATGCAGCAGCAGAAATTGTTATGCCAAAAGTAAGCAACACTTCCCTACAGTTCAGAAACTGGAAAGCACGCTGGTTTCTTCCTATCGTTCTATACTTTGACACAGAATCTTATCTTGTTCCAATCGCTACAGCACAACCCTCACCCTCTACTTCCTACACAGTTGCAATTGAAAAACATGAACCTTGTGGTTATGCTAAAGCAGCCATAGAACACGGTAAAGCAACTCCTGTCAACTTTGAACTCAAAAGAGGTGATAACTGTATGAACAAATTTGTAAAATCTTTGCACGTACTGGCGCGGGACATCTACAACCGAAAACGAGCTTTCTACGGACCCTACCGAGGACCTGTTCCAGCGCGTGAAAATAACACAAGATGTTGGATCTGTGAAAACGAAATAAACGATGAGGCTGAGCTTGTTCTTGACCATTGTCACTACGATGGTCATTTTCTAGGGTGGGCGCATCAACTCTGTAACACTCGTCGCAGAGAATCTAACTTTACGCCAATGATTGGTCATAATATCAAAAAGTATGATAATCATCATATATGTCTTCCACGAAGTTTAAAGTTATACCTTCTACGGACGAAAACTATATATCACTCACTGTTGGAGTGTTCATAAAAAATTTTGAGTCGGAGGTCGGACAACAAGTACCCATCTTCGAATACATAAGGTTAATTGACTCGTTTAACTTCATGCCCCAATCACTCGAGTCCTTGGTAGCTGATCTGCCTGACAATCGCTTTGACATTCTACGCTCTAAGTTTGAATCTTACCCCAATAGCGATTTTCAACTTCTCTGTCAAAAAGGTTTTTACTGATATTCCTACATCACATCAGAACAAGCGTTTGAAGAAAAAGTGTTGCCTCCATTATCGGAATAGAAAAATACATTGCATGGCGGTGAAGTCACTATCAGAGAAACCAACTACAATCATGCTCAAACAGTGTTTTCAAAATTTGGTTGTCAAAACATCGGCGACTACCACGACCTTTATCTAACCTGTGACACTTTGCTCTTTGCGTGCGTCTTTGAGGCTTTCATAGATATCTGCTATGACACGTACGGTTTAGATTGCGCACAGTACTATGGAGCATCAAATTTATCAGGAGATGCGTTCCTCAAGTTGTGCAAACCCGACCTGCATTTGCTAACCGAGAGAGAAGAACTTGAACTTGTAGAGAACATGATGCGCGGAGGAGTGTCTTCAATCTATGAGCAACGACTCTTTCAAGCAAACAACTGCCATCTGCCTAACTATGATGCTTCTAAGCCGTCTACATATGCGTTGATGCTAGACGCAAATAACCTCTACGGCGGCGTATTGCAGAACGATCATTTGCCCTTGAAGGATTTTGCGCTAGATGCACTCATCACGCTCGAGGAAGTACTGAAAATTTCGTCAACGGCACAGCATGGATACATAATTGAAGTTGATATTGATTATCCACCCGAATTTCATGAAGCTCATCAAGATTACCCTCTGGCGCCATCCAAATTGAAAATCAAACATTCTTGGCTGAGCGGTTACCAGAAAAGTTTGAAAGTACAGATGCACTTACCTGAAAAGTCATCTGGGCCAAAACTCGTCCAAACGCTGTTGCCTAAAAACCGCTACACGCTACATTATCGGCTTGCCCAATTCTACAATTCAATGGGGCTCAAAATTACAAAACTTCATCGGGCATTAAAGTTTGAGGAAGCGAACTGGATGCGACACTACATGGAGCTAAATACCAGTCTCCGGATTGCTGCCAGTACTGCTTTTGGCAAAAAGTTTTATAAGGCCATGAATAATTCAGCGTTCGGAAAAAACGTGCGAGTCGAAAAGGAACCGTGATCAAGTCGTTATTGTTCGAAATGCTCAAAGTGTGCTACAAAGAACGCAAAACTTTCATTTTAAATCGTTCAAAATCTTTGGAGAGAGCATGGCTGCGATGAAAACTGCAAAAAAACGGATTTATTGGAACAAACCCACTATTGTAGGGGCATGTGTACTTGATCTAGCCAAATTGCACATGTTCCAATTCCATTATACAGTGATGAAGCCAAATTTTGATTGCAAAGTTCTCTACTCGGATACTGATTCACTGCCATATCGAATCAATACAATAGACGTTTATGATGATATACGCCAAAAAATTCATATTTTGCAACATTTCGACTTCTCTAATTATCCACCACAGCACCCGCTCTTCTCCGACGTTCGCGTCAATGTTTTCGGGTAAGTGTTTCTTTAATAATATCCATAAAATTCAAATATTCCCGCTCAACGAATCAAAATGTTAAAACCGTATTGGTCTTCATGAATCTGTTTTGTTTACAGAATCGAGGGAACACGTTTGGTGATGATCTACGTTTCCAAAAAGCCAAACAAATGCTTCACAATGGACCTTCTTCTCCTCCACGATGAGAATGCCCATCACTACGTTCTCATCTTGAATCTGGAACGATTTGTCGCATACTTCAAAGGTATAGCGCACCGTGCAGCGCAGCGTATTTGTCGAAATTGTTTTCATTTGTGTACAAACAGAGAAACTTATCAAAACCATGTTAAAACATGCAGTAAACATGCAGCAGCAGAAATTGTTATGCCAAAAGTAAGCAACACTTCCCTACAGTTCAGAAACTGGAAAGCACGCTGGTTTCTTCCTTTCGTTCTATACTTTGACACAGAATCTTATCTTGTTCCAATCGCTACAGCACAACCCTCACCCTCTACTTCCTACACAGTTGCAATTGAAAAACATGAACCTTGTGGTTATGCTAAAGCAGCCATAGAACACGGTAAAGCAACTCCTGTCAACTTTGAACTCAAAAGAGGTGATAACTGTATGAACAAATTTGTAAAATCTTTGCACGTACTGGCGCGGGACATCTACAACCGAAAACGAGCTTTCTACGGACCCTACCGAGGACCTGTTCCAGCGCGTGAAAATAACACAAGATGTTGGATCTGTGAAAACGAAATAAACGATGAGGCTGAGCTTGTTCTTGACCATTGTCACTACGATGATCATTTTCTAGGGTGGGCGCATCAACTCTGTAACACTCGTCGCAGAGAATCTAACTTTACGCCAATGATTGGTCATAATATCAAAAAGTATGATAATCATCATATATGTCTTGCACGAAGTTTGAAGTTATACCTTCTACGGACGAAAACTATATATCACTCTCTGTTGGAGTGTTCATAAAAAATTTTGAGTCGGAGGCCGGACAACAAGTACCCATCTTCGAATACATAAGTTTAATTGACTCGTTTAACTTCATGCCCCAATCACTCGAGTCCTTGGCAGCTGATCTGCCTGACAATCGCTTTGACATTCTACGCTCTAAGTATGAATCTTACTCCAATAGCGATTTTCAACTTCTCGGTCAAAAAGGTTTTTACTGTTATTCCTATATCACATCAGAACAAGTGTTTGAAGAAAAAGTGTTGCCTCCATTATCGGAATAGAAAATTACATTGCATGGCGGTGAAGTCACTATCAGAGAAACCAACTACAATCATGCTCAAACAGTGTTTTCAAAATTTGGTTGTCAAAACATCGGCGACTACCACGACCTTTATCTAACCTGTGACACTTTGCTCTTGGCGTGCGTGTTTGAGGCTTTCAGAGATATCTGCTATGACACGTACGGTTTAGATTGCGCACAGTACTATGAAGCATCAAATTTATCAGGAGATGCGTTCCTCAAGGTGTGCAAACCCGACCTGCATTTGCTAACCGAGAGAGAACAACTTGAACTTGTAGAGAACATGATGCGCGGAGGAGTGTCTTCAATCTATGAGCAACGACTCCTTCAAGCAAACAACTGCCATCTGCCGAACTATGATGCTTCTAAGCCGTCTACATATGCGTTGATGCTAGACGCAAATAACCTCTACGGCGGCGTATTGCAGAACGATCGTTTGCCCTTGAAGGATTTTGCGCTAGATGCACACATCACGCTCGAGGAAGTACTGAAAATTTCGTCAACGGCACAGCATGGATACATAATTAAAGTTGATATTGATTATCCACCCGAATTTCATGAAGCTCATCAAGATTACCCTCTGGCGCCATCCAAATTGAAAATCAAACATTCTTGGCTGAGCGGTTACCAGAAAAATTTGAAAGTACAGATGCACTTACCTGAAAAGTCATCTGGGCCAAAACTCGTCCAAACGTGCGAGTCGAAAAGGAACCGTGATCAAGTAGTTATTGTTGGAAATGCTCAAAGTGTGCTACAAAGAACGCAAAACTTTCATTTTAAATCGTTCAAAATCTTTGGAGAGAGCATGGCTGCGATGAAAACTGCAAAAAAACGGATTTATTGGAGCAAACCCACTATTGTAGGGGCATGTGTACTTGATCTAGCCAAATTGCACATGTTCCAATTCCATTATACAGTGATGAAACCAAATTTTGATTGCAAAGTTCTCTACTCGGATACTGATTCACTGCCATATCGAATCAATACAATAGACGTTTATGAAGATATACGCCAAAAAATTCATATTTTGCAACATTTCGACTTCTCTAATTATCCACCACAGCACCCGCTCTTCTCCGACGTTCGCGTCAATGTTTTCGGTAAGTGTTTCTTTAATAATATCCATAAAATTCAAATATTCCCGCTCAACGAATCAAAATGTTAAAACTGTATTAGTCTTCATGAATCTGTTTTGTTTACAGAATCGAGGGAACACGTTTGGTGATGATCTACGTTTCCAAAAAGCCAAACAAATGCTTCACAATGGACCTTCTTCTCCTCCACGATGAGAATGCCCATCACTACGTTCTCATCTTGAATCTGGAACGATTTGTCGCATACTTCAAAGGTATAGCGCACCGTGCAGCGCAGCGTTTTTGTCGAAATTGTTTTCATTTGTGTACAAACAGAGAAACTTATCAAAACCATGTTAAAACATGCAGTGAACATGCAGCAGCAGAAATTGTTATGCCAAAAGTAAGCAACACTTCCCTACAGTTCAGAAACTGGAAAGCACGCTGGTTTCTTCCTATCGTTCTATACTTTGACACAGAATCTTATCTTGTTCCAATCGCTACAGCACAACCCTCACCCTCTACTTCCTACACAGTTGCAATTGAAAAACATGAACCTTGTGGTTATGCTAAAGCAGCCATAGAACACGGTAAAGCAACTCCTGTCAACTTTGAACTCAAAAGAGGTGATAACTGTATGAACAAATTTGTAAAATCTTTGCACGTACTGGCGCGGGACATCTACAACCGAAAACGAGCTTTCTACGGACCCTACCGAGGACCTGTTCCAGCGCGTGAAAATAACACAAGATGTTGGATCTGTGAAAACGAAATAAACGATGAGGCTGAGCTTGTTCTTGACCATTGTCACTACGATGATCATTTTCTAGGGTGGGCGCATCAACTCTGTAACACTCGTCGCAGAGAATCTAACTTTACGCCAATGATTGGTCATAATATCAAAAAGTATGATAATCATCATATATGTCTTGCACGAAGTTTGAAGTTATACCTTCTACGGACGAAAACTATATATCACTCTCTGTTGGAGTGTTCATAAAAAATTTTGAGTCGGAGGCCGGACAACAAGTACCCATCTTCGAATAAATAAGGTTAATTGACTCGTTTAACTTCATGCCCCAATCACTCGAGTCCTTGGTAGCTGATCTGCCTGACAATCGCTTTGACATTCTACGCTCTAAGTATGAATCTTACTCCAATAGCGATTTTCAACTTCTCGGTCAAAAAGGTTTTTACTGTTATTCCTATATCACATCAGAACAAGTGTTTGAAGAAAAAGTGTTGCCTCCATTATCGGAATAGAAAAATACATTGCATGGCGGTGAAGTCACTATCAGAGAAACCAACTACAATCATGCTCAAACAGTGTTTTCAAAATTTGGTTGTCAAAACATCGGCGACTACCACGACCTTTATCTAACCTGTGACACTTTGCTCTTGGTGTGCGTCTTTGAGGCTTTCAGAGATATCTGCTATGACACGTACGGTTTAGATTGCGCACAGTACTATGGAGCATCAAATTTATCAGGAGTTGCATTCCTCAAGGTGTGCAAACCCGACCTGCATTTGCTAACCGAGAGAGAACAACTTGAACTTGTAGAGAACATGATGCGCGGAGGAGTGTCTTCAATCTATGAGCAACGACTCTTTCAAGCAAACAACTGCCATCTGCCGAACTATGATGCTTCTAAGCCGTCTACATATGCGTTGATGCTAGACGCAAATAACCTCTACGGCGGCGTATTGCAGAACGATCATTTGCCCTTGAAGGATTTTGCGCTAGATGCACACATCACGCTCGAGGAAGTACTGAAAATTTCGTCAACGGCACAGCATGGATACATAATTGAAGTTGATATTGATTATCCACCCGAATTTCATGAAGCTCATCAAGATTAACCGCTGGCGCCATCCAAATTGAAAATCAAACTTTCTTGGCTGAGCGGTTACCAGAAAAGTTTGAAAGTACAGATGCACTTACCTGAAAAGTCATCTGGGCCAAAACTCGTCCAAACGCTGTTGCCTAAAAACCGCTACACGCTACATTATCGGCTTGCCCAATTCTACAATTCAATGGGGCTCAAAATTACAAAACTTCATCGGGCATTAAAGTTTGAGGAAGCGAACTGGATGCGACCCTACATGGTGCTAAATACCAGTCTCTGGATTGCTGCCAGTACTGCTTTTGGCAAAAAGTTTTATAAGGCCATGAATAATTCAGCGTTCGGAAAAACGTGCGAGTCGAAAAGGAACCGTGATCAAGTCGTTATTGTTCGAAATGCTCAAAGTGTGCTACAAAGAACGCAAAACTTTCATTTTAAATTGTTCAAAATCTTTGGAGAGAGCATGGCTGCGATGAAAACTGCAAAAAAACGGATTTATTGGAACAAACCCACTATTGTAGGGGCATGTGTACTTCATCTAGCCAAATTGCACATGTTCCAATTCCATTATACAGTGATAAAGCCAAATTTTGATTGCAAAGTTCTCTACTCGGATACTGATTCACTGCCATATCGAATCAATACAATAGACGTTTATGAAGATATACGCCGAAAAATTCATATTATGCAACATTTCGACTTCTCTAATTATCCACCACAGCACCCGCTCTTCTCCAAAGTGAACGAATATGTCGTCCTGAAGTTTAAGGACGAGTTTGCCAGCGTGCTTATTCAAGAATTTTGTGATCTCAAGCCGAAACTCTACTCAGTAATTGCAATTGGTAAGTTAGTTTTCATCACACTCACACGTATCAATATACAGCTTGTTAGTTGGGACTGTTCCTAATGTTCAATATTTTAATTTAGATGGCGGGGAAAAGAAATCAGCTAAAGGCGTCACAAAATTAGCACAACGACAACTGACGCATGACAGATGCAAAGAAACTCTCTCCTCTGGTCGTTTGATCCGCACGCAAAACCATAGAATAGCTTCTAGCAGCCACCAACTCCATACAATAACCATTAATAAAATGTCGCTGAACGCTTTCGACGATAAACGATACATTCTTGAAAATGGGATCGATACGCTGCCGTTTGGTCACATAAATATTGTCCACGATCGTTTCTTCGACGAAGACGACAATTTCGATAATGAATCGTTGAGTTCCTGGTCGTCTGGAGAGTTGTACGAAATTGTAAACCAGAGGGAAATTGAAACCACAGTTGAAAAGAATACTGACAACGCTGAAATCCCTGACCCCGGCTTCGTAAGAACCGCCACAATCACAGAGTCTGATATTGATTCTGATGAAATTGCCGATGAAAATGAGATAGAAGAAGAACGTCCAGTGTATAACCCATTTATTGATTATGAAGCGATAGAATCAGACTCTTAATTAACAAAACAATGCGCTATTTTGTATGCAATTTGACGCTTTTGTACGTGTTTAATTCTCTTATCTATAACGGTTTCTATAACAATTCTATTCTGTATGTTGTAACATAAATTCAGCTTTAATTCAAATCTACTTTGCTAGGTTTTGCCAGAAATAAGCAAGAAAAGTTGAAACTGAAATGGCGTTCCAAAAGCGCAATACCAACAATAAGCCACCAGACAAATACATGTAGCGCAATTACCACTTTCCTAACTTAAAAGATCTCCCCTAAGGGATCAGGGATTCCCCTCTGCTGAACGGATCTCCAAAGGATCTCCCCCCCCCCCATCTTCCTGTATATATACGATACTACTGGCGTTATTTTTGAATGCTCATAAATTCTTTCACTTTTCATGTTTCAAACTTCCATCATTTGATAATTTTAACATTGCGTTTTGTCTCACAAAACGAAACTGAAAATATGTCTGACACTTTGACCATTTAGGCGAGCTTTGAAACGAGTTCAATTACGGTTATCACATGTTAGAATATTATTTGCGATTGATTCGTGAAATTGAAATCGATAAAAATGTTGCACAACTGATTAAAAGAGTCAAATATAGTCTGAATTTATTTTAAGGAAAATAGATACAAAAATATAGTTGGCAAAATGAGTAGGATCGGATCGAGTTAAATTAGTTCTTGCTCAATGGTTCAGTTGCATAAAACTTAAAAAACCGATAACTAATATTTGTTTTTCAATTTCATGAACTCGATCATTGAGCAGCTAATTCTTGAAATAAAGCTTAAGTTATTTAGTTTCATTCGTCGCATGTGGTTCATATGGTTTTAAATGACTAGCTAGCATTCGTTTTAAATGAAGCCCTTGTCATAACCTCTAGCCTGCATTACTGTCGTGCCATCAATCTTTCTTTTGAGCTGGACGCTTAATAAACTAATATGAGAATTAACAACGTTGAGAAGCTTTAATTTGCTCATTTTGCAGTCTGTTTTTAATTTAGTTCCACTAAACATCTAACATAGCGCGTGGCGCCGCAAGCAGATGAATAATTGCAGAAGGCTTGGCTGAGATGCCAAGAATCTTTGTCAGACTACAGACTGCAAGAGTCTGCACAACTTTAAAATGACTCCTAGGAAATATATTAGACGATATATATGTTTGTCAGCTCGAACCAGATGAAGAAAACTGGACCAATTGCTTTGGATTTATTACCGCAATTTAAATTCACAATGAAATGATCATTACAGCAAGGAATCCATTCTTATAGAACATTGGCCCTTATAGGACATTAAAATAAAGAACATACAAGCAAAATTATCAAGGAAACAACAGTTGGAGGGAAAAAATTATATAACATTTAACAAAATAATCAAAATATAACAAAATATATTAAATACAATCAAATTAACACAATCAATCATATAACAAAGTTGTTAATGATTGCGGCAGAATACAAATTCCCCGGAAAAAAGTTTCTAATTTTCACTGACAAATGAATAACAATTTTAATATATTCGCGTTGTTAATTACCCATGTTTAGGTTGATCACTGCGTAATGCAATATGAAGGAGACCATTTGAGACTATTTTTAACTCTATATGAGGCTATTAGAATCTTTAAAACGTCGATTATCAATTTGAATCCATCATCATTTTAATTAAAGTCCCTCAGCTGTGGATATTACTAACACACAAATTTTCACCTTTTCAAAAGTAAAACTAACATACTTAGATAAAGTTTATTTTTGGCATGAGGGCAGTTTGAACCAATTGTTTGCGCTCACAATTGCAGGAGACCTCAATGAGGGATTATTATACGAACGATTTTTTTTATTATATCAATTTTTATAAGTTTTCATCAGTAATTTCTAGTAGTCATTTTTAATTGGCAGCCCTCCTTTATCGGTTTTTGAATTTAGAGTCCACTTTTTCCTTTGAAGGACGATGGCTTCCCTTCTTTCGAATAGCTCTGTGAGTCCGAACCAAACAGAAGATTAATCTAAATTAACATACAAAATCGACAAACTACATTTGACATCAAATACACTGAGTTGCATCTGCATAAGCGGATACAGATAAACAAACTAAAACAGTGGAAATTAGGTGCTTTCTCTGAATAAAGATTTAAATATTTGTGGATAAATTTGACCCGAAAATTGTGGAAATTGGTTAGATTAAATTTGTATTTTTTGGAAATATTACAAATGCGGACAATACAAGCGCAGAATTTGGCTACGTTTACTATGAGAAGTTGTGAAGGTAATTTGCTGAAAAATGTGGCAAAATTTTGTATCAATTGCTACAATCGACAAAATGTAAGAATTATGGATAAATGTGACGGAAAATGCCGCTTTTGAGCAATTTTCAGCTATTTTTTCTACTCTCAGTGCTGACCACGCGCGCTTATAAACTTAATCCTAAAACAAGGTAGCGGAAAATGGTTACATTTTTGCTTAAATTTACTCAATCAAATTTTACGTTTGACAAGACCGAACAGACTGACTAAAGTTTACCGAACCTGTATTATCCCAAATATAACAAATCTAATCTGTGAAAAATAGAGAAGAAATAATAAAGAAGAACCCCGTCGTATTTCATCACTTTCATATCGTTACAAGTGAAGTTATTCTGTGTTTTTTTTCAGTTTTGGCCAGTCCTCTAGAATCAACTCTACTTCGCTCCCGGAAATAAGTAACCCTAGATTTTTAATCTGTAAGGATGTAAGGAGAGCACAAATAAAGTCATACTTTTAATTCACACAGCACGTATATACAATTCCAAGGTAACAAAACGGTGAACAATAGTTGTCCAGGGCAAAAAGAAACACGGAGATTAGGTATTCAACAAACGCAAATTTTCAGCTGTTCGTTGAAAAT
Source organism: Convolutriloba macropyga (assembly GCF_964194025.1). Taxonomy (NCBI): domain Eukaryota; kingdom Metazoa; phylum Xenacoelomorpha; order Acoela; family Convolutidae; genus Convolutriloba; species Convolutriloba macropyga. The sequence goes on from NC_134472.1 coordinate 8,892,027, forward strand.
AAGACTGTAAATAGTGTTTATTTACACGGTCGAACCTAAAATATATTACCAAAATAAACTAGAACTACAATGAATAGTTCTCGCTGTAAGGCCTAATTATTGGCGGTATACAGAAATTTCTTCTAGAAGATCAGATAAAGGCTAAAAACAAATTAGGCATGATCATTTCGACAGTCTCATACATATAAAAGCAAAATTAGGGAGATGTTGCGAAAAGCCGCAGACTTATTAAATGAGCATTCACAAAATAGCAACAATTACCAAACATAGAGGTTATTTTGCAAAAAATCCGTTCAATGTTCCGCTATCAGAGATCCGCCATCGTTTGCCTCATTAGTTGGCCTAAAACAACATTTGCCAAAATTGTATGAAAATTGATCAAAATTGACAAATTACATATGACATCAAGTACACTGAGTTGCAACTGCAAAAGCGGATAAAGATATACAAACTAATACAGTGGAAATTAGATACTTTCTCTAGATAACGATTTGAGAATTTGTGGATAAATATGGCTCGAAAAAAGTGGAAATTGTTCAGACTAAAATTGTAAATTTTTGGATATATTTTAAATGCGGACAAAACAAGCCCAGAATTTGGCTACGTTTTTAGTGAAAAGTTGTGAAGGTACTTTGCTGAAAAACGTGGTAATATTTTGTAACAATTTCTACAATCAACAAAATTTACGAATTATGGAAAAATGTGACGGAAAATGCTGCTTTTGAGCGAGTTTTAGCTAGTCTTTTTCTACTCTCAGTGCTGACCACGCGCGCTTATAAAATTAATCCTAAAAAATGGTAGCGGAAAATGGTTACATTCTCGCATACATTTACTCAGTCAAATTTTACGTTTGACGAGACCGAACAGACTGACTAAAATTTCCCGAACATATATTATCCCAAATATCACAAATCTAATCTGTGAAAAATAGAGAAGAAATAATATAGAAGAACCGCGGCGTATTTCATACACATTATCGTTTCAAAAGAAGTTATTCTGTCTTTTCCAGTGTCGGCCAATCCTCTAGAATCAACTCTACTTCGCACCCAGAAATAAGTAACCCTAGATTTTTAATCTTTAAGGATGTAAGGAGAGCACAAATAAGGTCATACTTATAATTCACAGAGCAAGTGTATACAAATCCAAGGTAACAAAACGTTTAACAATAGTTGTCCATAGCAAAGGGAAACACGGAGATTACCCTAGTCGAGACCTGGAAATATTCAAAAACCCTCCTCGACAGATTTAAGGTATGAAAAGTCTGTCCTCGACAGATTTGGGTATGAAAAGAATTTTTCTGGACCTAATATGATGTCCTGGACTTTGGCTGGAACTAACACAACCGTCCTAGAATTTGGCTGGAACTAAAACTTACGTCCTGGAATTTGGCTGGACAATAAGATGTTCTCGAATTAGGCTAGACAATAAAGGTGTTCTGGAATTTGGCTGGACAATAAAAACATGTCCTGGAATTACGCTCGCGACCGTTATAATGACTTTGTTTTCATATTCCTTCAAATGTAAGGACATTTAGCGCAATTGGTTAAGCATTGGGTAAAATTGGAGAAGGCCATTGGATCGAACCCAGGTGTTGTCGGAACTTTTTAGTTTGCCACATTTTTGCGTATTAAAAGAATTTGGCTGAACTTATGGAAAAAATTAGCCTCGAATTTAACTAGGGTCCTCGACCGTGTAATTTAATTCAATATTTACCAACCCCTACTTGGAGTCAATAGGTCTTTTCATGAATTCCAGGTCTCGGCTAGGGTAGGTATTCAACAATTCGTTGAAATTAAGACTGTAAATAGTTTTTATTTACAGGGTCGAACCTAAAATATATTTTCTACATTAACTGGAACTACAATGAATAGTGCGCGCTGTAAGGCCTAATTATTAGCGGTATACAAAATTTCTTCTAGAAGATCAGATGATTCCTAAACACAAATTAGGCAAGATCAATTCGACAGCCTCATACATATAAAAGCAAAATTAGGGAGATGTTGTGAAAAGCTGCAGACTTATTAAATGAGCATTCAAAAAATAGCAATCAGAGATCCGCCAACGTTTGTCTCACTAGTTGGCCTAAAACAACATTTGCCAAAATTTTATGAAAATTGATCAAAAGTAACTATAAATGAAACTCGTGTTTAAATGTTATCTTTTTATCACTCGAAGTCCAAGAGGAAAGCTGACACAGTGATTTTTGTAAGTGCTTGGAGTGTATTTGAAATAGAACTCTTGTGAAGAGGAATTTGTTTGTCCAAAGTGCTGAGCAAAAATATGAATATATGGAATAGAGTTTTTGCTAATTTTTGACAGATATTAAAAGAGCGGAGAACGGTGAAATATAAAATCTGTCCGATGGAAAGTGGACAATTTGGTTCGAGTTCAAGGGTGAGGCATTTGAACACATTTTTTGCAGCGCAATGTTTGAAATAGGCGCGAATTTTATTGATTTTTATGCTGTTCTCCTAGACATGTATTTTTTATGCTATTTGGTGGTTGTAAGGCAAATCTGATTCAAGGTTTCAATCTTTTTTTCTTTTTTCACTACGTTTTTTCTTGGCTTCGTTGCAATACTTTTTAGTTTTTCTCTATAAAATTACTGGCCTGCAAACTGTTCGCTGATGTTTTTTTTGCAAACAATGTTTTTTTTACTATTAATTACTACAATATCTACAACAAAAAATCAACACAATTTTTCTGAAAAGCCTACTATTTTTTATTATATTTACCTTTTCAAGCTTCTGCATTATTAATCACTTTGTAAGTAACAATTTACTATTTCAACTCTTCTAAACACTTTTCACCATTTTTTGTAACTGAAAAGGACAAGAAATGTGCTAACGATAGATTTTGAGTTCTCATGATAATAAAAGTTTATTTATTGTTAACTTTTACGCGCTTTAATTTTGAATTTTTCTTTCATTCTCATAATTGCTTCGGTGATTTCTGAATTGATTCTTCTGAACTTAAAAATCAAAACTTTCTTATTCCTGTCGGCTAGTTAACCTACTAAAATCCGTTTTTTTGGTGAGTTAAAATGTATGTTTGTTTTAACGTTTTTGCAACATTTTGTTTAGCCAGAGGATAGTTAAATATTATTGTTTTGTTTTCCTCAAACTCAATTTCCTGGGAATGAAAATCGATTGACCACTAATTTTGCCTAGTAAATATGGTGCGGCGGCTTTCGGACAACAAAAAATGAGAGTAAATTTAGAAAATTTTTAACGTAGTAGGTTGTTGATCTATTTAATTATTTTAGTTACCTGTCTCAACGCTCATCAGTGGTTCATCAACGGCCCTCTTTGTCAATTTACAAGATATGGCACAGTATGTGTTGAGAAAAAAACTTCGCGGTTAAAATTATTGGATATGAATAGTTGCCTGCTTTGCACAGAAAGTCGCCGTTTGTGGTGTCTCTAGATGATATCCCCAACAAAAAATGAAAGACATATCTTTATTGCTTCATCATGTTTTAAACAATTCTCTCTTTTTAAACGTTTTTTTCTTTCTATAAAATTGACAGCGATTTTCAGGCAAATTAAATTGACTTTTGGTCACTGTGTCAGGTAAGATGTGTAGATTACTGCTGCAAGTGCATTTTCTCTGCCTAAAAAATGCGGCATTCATTAAAGTTTTCAACCCTGTGCGATAATTCCGTTTGCTTAGAAGCAAATTGCTATTTATTTGCTATATGAAATAAGGTTTCAAATGGTGGTGGTTAGAAGCAATCAAATCTTCCAATCAATCAATGGCTCATTTAGTTCTAATTATAAATTCAGAAGTATTGCTTCTTTTAGTAAGCGCGTTTAAAAAGCTGGGTAAAATTAAACGGATCTTTTCTGCTAGCGTCCCCCCAGCCTTATATAGCCGTTAAATTTGCACCCCCCAAAATCTAAGTTTTCGCGAATTGTGAGAGCGATATTTGCATTTGAGTGTCTAGGTAGATTGAAGGCACTTTTAGGAATAGTTTCCTTAAGAAGTTTTAAGAAATGAAGCCCTTATTGTAGCTGATAACACCAAAAATGATCTAATACAGAAATTTTTATTGATGCTTACGTTATATGCAACAAATTTTGGTTGAATACGTAATACTTTCAAACCATAGCTGTGCTAGCTTTTAGTAAATGTATATTGCTCATATATGTTCACGTACAAGATTACTTAGCTTTAATAATATGTTTTAAGCTGAAATAATATGTTTTAAGCAGAAAAGATCCGAAACTTTCACGTGGTAACATCATTGCAGCTAAAAATATTGGTTAGGCTATGGCTGAGTTTGATTACTAGATAAATTCTCAAGTTCAAAGCTAACTAAGGTTACAAACAGGTCAGTTAATTGAGGATATTTGTTGCAATTTATAATGGCTAATTACACACAAAATGCAACTTAAAAGGCAGAAAAAGGGCTCTTAATTGACTCGATAGATTTCTCAGCTGAACTCAACGAATCGATTCGGCTTGCATCACCAATTTTCTTTTTGATGCAAATAACCAGACAATATTTACAACGGTCGAGTTTTCTTATTTGTGAGAAAAGTTGAAGATGGAGATTTTGGAAAATGATAGGAAACGGAGCGTCTTTATAACTAAAAGGCGCCAGAAAAATGACTCAAATGGTTAACAACGATTGAGGAATTGTAATGATGAATGTGTCCTGTGAAGGAAAGCAACTGACTTTTTTTTCATCATTTGAAATTGTTTCAACCCCCACTTTAGAAATTATTGCTATGATTTTGGATTCCCCATGCACGAATAATTAAATCCGTTTTAACTGTCTGTTTACATCTTTTGTTTATTCATATATAACCCTTGTTGAAATGTTTTCATTCTTTACTTTGCAGGTTTGAAAATTAGGACGACAAAATTTTCCTATTAAATTTATGAAAATTTGTCCGGCCTGTATTTTGTTATGATAATCCTGTCAAATTTGTATCACTGTTATGTAAACTTCAAGCGAGAGAGAAAATTCAATCAATTTTTCTGCTGAAATTTTGCTGTTTTACATTACTGCCCAATTTTGCCAATCTTTCGTTTTTGCCAAATCTTTCTCTGAGAAAAGTTATAATAGTCATATTTCTGTTAGATAAAGTTATTTAGAGTTTGAAACCTATGCAATTTTTGTATATTGAAAAAAATTTACGATGTGCACATAAGCCTACGGTTTACTGATCGCATTTTTGCTACTTGGCAGCCAGCACTGAGAATTTTTTTATTCTTATGTGATTGGACGATAGCGTGTTGTATCATTAATCATATTTCCACATGTTTTAAGATAGGAAGTGAACATTAATTTTAACAGAGCGCTCAACCGAAATAAAGACTTGTGATTTTTTGATCAAATTTGTCCGTTGTTCGAATAAGGCATGGCCATCGCCGCGGCGCATGACCAAATTCTGCGAAAATTTTTTCCAAGCACGTAAATTCATACATGTATATTTCACGACTATAAACAATTGTTATGCATTTAAATTTTAATCTGTATCATTGAAATCACTTAGCATCATTTAAAAAATTAAGATAGTTTTTGTTTGACTGTCCGATGTCCGTTTTTATATAGAACAGAAAGGACATAAATAGTTCAAACTTTCCTGTCATTGCAGCATTTTCATGTTGTTTCATTACGAACGTTGTCCGCTTGCGTTTATAACTTACTTTTGCACCCGTTCTATTCCATGGTAATTTGTTTCAATTTTGGAGGCTTTTCAACAAAAAGCAAATTATAGACACAATTTGATCGTTTTTGTTTTGGAAATATTTCATTGTTCTGGTCCATCAAATTTTGAAGCATCTTGTTTTTTTTTAAAAAAAAATACTAATGTTTCCCAATGTATGAAATCTGTATGGAGTTTAATTGAAATATGATTTAAAAAATTCTGCCGGTGAAATTTTAATTTGTTCAGTATCTATCTCAACAGCGTCGAAACTTTCCGCTTAAATAAACGTTCTGGACCAAAGTTTGTTTTTCGGTTTATATGCTGTAAATTATTAACCGATATAACTTGCGTGAGTAATAAAATTAAGAGAACGATCGACTCGAATACTAAACTTCGTCTCTTTTCGGGTGTGAGATCTATCATTAGAAAGAGAACAATTTGCTAGGGCCACATTCCGCAAGACACTGTTTAAATGAGTTTGAAACGTCTGCTTGGAAGGAAGAAGATTTCTTAGATAATTCCGTCCATTTTGATTAGTTTTCACATCGCTATACTTTTAATATAGATGTTGCCATTTGTTCGTTTTTGCTCGTAAGAAAATCATTTTTGTCACATCAACATTAATTTTGACTGTGCTTCTTTCGAGTGACTCCTTCTTTCTGTCCTTCTTTCTGTCTATTCCATGGTAGTTTGTTCCAATTTTGGACGCTTTTCAACAAAAAACAAGTTATAGACACAATTTAATAGTTTTTGTTTTGGAAATATTTCATTGTTCTGGTCAATCAAATTTTAAAGCATCTTGCTTTTTTTTGAAGAAAATTACTAATGTTTCCCAATGTATGAAATCTGTATGGAGTTTAATTGAAATAAGATTTAATTAATTCTGCTTGTTAAATTGCAATTTGATCAGTATCTATCTCAACAGCGTTGAAACTTTCTGCTTAAATAAACGTTCTGGACCAAAGTTTGTTTGTCGATTTATATGCTGTAAATTATTAACCGATAAAACTTGCGTGAGTAATAAAATTAAGAGAACGATCGACTCGAATACTAAACATCGTCCCTTCTCGGGTGAGAGATTTTACAGTGTAGAGCGAACAATTTGCTCTGGCCACATTCTGCAAGACACTGTTTAAATGAATTTGAAACGTCTGCTTGGAAAAAAGAAGAAGTCTTAGATAATTCCGTCTATTGTGATTAGTTTTTACATCGCTATACTTTTAATATAAATTTTGGCATTTGTTCGTGTTTGCTCGTAAGAAAAAACAGTTTTGTCACATCAACATTAATTTTGATTGTGCTTCTTTCGAGTGACTCCTTCTTTCTGTCCTTCTTTCTGTCTATTCCATGGTAGTTTGTTCAATTTTTGGACGCTTTCTAACAAAAAGCAAATTATAGACACCATTTGATCGTTTTTGTTATGGAAATATTTCATTGTTCTGGTCCATCAAACTTTAAAGCATCTTGCTTTTTTTTAAAAAAATTACTAATGTTTCCCAATGTATGAAATCTGTATGGAGTTTAATTGAAATAAGATTTAATTAATTCTGCTGGTTCAATTTTGATTTGATCAGTATTTATCTCAACAGCGTTGAAACTTTCTGCTTAAATAAACGTTCTCGACGAAAGTTTGTTTTTCGGTTTATATGCTGTAAATGATTAACCGATAAAACTTGCGTGAGTAATAGAATTAAGAGAACGATCTACTCGAATACTAAACTTCGTCTTTTTGGGTGTGAGATCTTACAGTGTAAAGAGAACGATTTGTTTTGGCCACATTCTGCAAGACACTGTTAAATGAGTTTGAGAAGTCTGCTTGGAAAGAAGAAGAATTCTTAGATAATTCCGTCCATTGTAATTAGTTTTCACAACGCTATACTTTTAATATAAATGTTGCAATTTGATTGAGCGTGTTTGCTCGTAAGAAAAAACAGTTTTGTCACATCAACATTAATTTTGACTGTGCTTCTTTCGAGTGACTCCTTCTTTCTGTCCCTCTTTCTGTCTATTCCATGGTAGTTTGTTCCAATTTTGGACGTTTCGCAACAAAAGAAAAATTAGAGGTCCATGAACTGTGGAAAGGAGATTATCATGGTTGACTGTAGGGATTTCGATGAAAGAATATCTGATTTTAAAGCTCTGTGAACTGTCAAAAAGAACTTATTAGAGCAATTTTTGACTCTAAAAACTTAAAGCCTTCAAAGTGTTTTTTGAAGATGTGATGCGAACATTGATCGAGATTTTATAGAGAAGAAAAGTAAGATTTTGGTTGAAATACGGCGAAAAAAATGGTTTTTTTAAACATAAGATGCTGGTGTCTTTTAGCTTGTAATAATGTTGAATTTGTTCTAGGATTTGCGTTTTTTTAGCGTAAAAGTGTCGTAAGAATAACAGTTTTGTCCAGTGAAAATTATATTAGCTCCAAATTCACTGAAATGTTAACAAAAACTAACTCAATGTCCACGTTTCAAATACTTGACTGGTTTGGCAGTCACAACTACTTAATGATAAACAATCACATCAGCTGAGCAGTATATTAATTTTTGTTTTAAAATCAGATTCACTCAATTTTATTAAGAAATTTATATCGTGAACTTTTGTATGAATAACTGCTTTGAGCATCGATTTTTCAAAATTTTCTTACTGCTAACAATGGAAAACGGTGAAATTACCAATTTCACTGCTAAAATAGCATAACTCACACAAATTTACCGCTGAACGATTTGCAGTGTGTGTTATAATTTGCGGTTCGTAGTCTAAGAAATTGCAATTCGTACAGAGATTTGAAACATTATTTGCAGTTTCTATATTTTTTGAGCATTTTTTAACAGTGACATCTCAACACCTGATAACTAAAACAAAAGTTAATAATGTGATCGTTGACACAAATTAGAAAAATTGAAACTGAGATTAACTTCTTTTTCAGGAAATTGCATCCGTTCAACATTAAATTTTGTTCGAAGAAAAACAGTTTTAGAAATCGTAATTATCAGTGTTAGAACCCAGAACTTCAAAAGCGTCTAGATATTGAAATAGGGAACAAAAGTTTTCGTTAAGATCGAGAACATTTCATAAGTGTTCTCGTTAGAAACATCTGAAAACATCAAAACAATTGAGTGACTGTTTAATGTCTCCGTCAAGTAGCTTCTTCAAGCACTGCCAAATTGATCTAGAGGAGAATCTGAAAACTTTTCCCCTTGCTTCTGGCTAATCGAAAATAAAGCTTAGTTTTGTTGTGCAAAAAACAACGTCTAAATTTTGAGACGAAGAGTTATTAAGTATTCATCTCTTGAAAATATATTTTAAACAAAAATTTTCTGTATATGCATACCTATTTCTGAAACTTTGAATTTATAGTTTTCAAAATAACTTACATAAATTGAAAAATATCAAAAATAAGGGAAATTATACAAGTTGGTGCTTTTTCCAGTTTTTGTTTCTATCATTTCAATTCGCATTCACACAAAAATCAATACACATTTTCCGGTGTACCAAAAATTTTGCTATTTCAGTTAGGCTAGACTGATCAGAGATTTGCTTTAATCCAGACATTTTATCCTGAACTCAAATTATCTGCAATGAACTAAAAAACTGAAATGTCTGGTTTGAAGCCTTGTGTTAGTATATTAGGCAAAAAAAGTATAGGTAATTAAAATTTTGTGACCGAGGGAGCTTGATATTATTGTTATACTGTATGGCAGAAAGATGCATGGTAGCGGAACAAAAACGTGTTTCTGCGTACAGCTAGTATCTAGTAAACTATTATAATTGATGCCTTTGAGTTTAATTTCGAAATCCAAATTTATGCGGAAAACCAAAATGAAACGGATTGAAAGTATTCAAATAAAAATCAACACCAAAGATAAACGTGATTAACTAGAGTAAGCATTTCATCTTAAATCTGAAAAGGCATGATAAAATGCGATTTTTCAGTTATCATAGATTTTTTTTGGAATTCCCTTAAAAGTTCAAGAAATTTTGATGTTTCATTGCGCCAAGCTAATTATTTGAGACATATTTCAGATTGATATTCAATTAATTTTACATAGAAAGACCCTAAGAAGGAACTAAACCAACCTAGAAAATCAGTTTGTCAAAAAATTTGAAAACCTGATGACCTCTCAAAAACGACTAAATGGAGAAAAGTTTACTGATTAAAATACACGACGCCCCTCGATGGCGCATTTAATCATACCACTCAAAACAATACTGCTTGTTCTAATTGAAAAATTATAGGCAACCGTATTTGGTTCTGCAAAAATACCTTTGAGCATATCTATACTCCCCAAACTCACTACGTTTGCCAAATCATTGCAATTTAGTTGAAATTTGTTTCTACATGCAGGAAATGTTTTTTTTTCTTGTTTTGACACAAAAAATAATTTCGTTATAAGATTTCCTTTTCTTTTATTCTTCAATATTTTGGGTTAGGATGATGCTTTCTAGTCCGAGCCTCAATTTCTCATAAAAAGGGACAAAGGATTTGTTTGGCTCTAATTTCCAAATTTGCTGTTGTGATAAACAAGAAATTTTCAAATAATTTGAATGCTAGAAGGAAAATAGAGAAACACGTGGAGTAAAATAGAGAAAAATGAGACAAATATGTTATCTTTTTTTACTCCTATCTTTTATCTTTTTTTTGCTAAGAAAACAAATTGAAAATTGTTTTTTTTGTGAGATTTTTTTCCCTTGGTGCTATGTTTGTTCTTACTGTACAATGGGATACTACAAACATGGAATAATTTTTTCTCCAGATCACTCTGCTCAAACCCTCCGAAAAAACCATAGTATTCATCTTTTAGAAAAGTTTGGGCAGCTATAGTTTCCAATCTTACATGTCGGTTCACTAACCAAGCTTTGTTTTGTCAAGCAAAAAAACTCAAAGAGGGAACTAATGGCAGAAATCTCCAAATTGCTTTTCAATTTAACAGAAAGGGATTCCGCAATGACCATGAAAGACCACAATTCCAGTCATTGTCTTGCCAGATTTTGACTTTCAATTTCCTTTGAGTTTAATTTCGAAATCTAAATTTATGCGGAAGTCAAAATTAAATGGGTTCGGCGTATTCATATAAAATCAGCATCAATAAAAATAAACCAAAAGAAATACACGACTGCCCTCGGTGGCTCTTTTAATGATTCCACTCAATACAAAACCACTTGTTCTATTTGAAAACAAATAGGCAACAGTAATTAGCTCAACAATAAATATACCTTTGGGTATATCTGTTCTCCCCAAACTCAACAAGTTTGCAAAGCCACTTTGTTGTACATTGTTTCTGCATGCGGAAAATGTTTATTTTTGGTTTGATCACTTGCAGTTATTCAAGATTTCGTTATGAAGTTTATTTTTGTTTTATGCCTTATTATCTTGGGTTAAGATGTTGCTTTCCAGTCCTAGCGTCAATTCATATTCTCCTAAGAAGAAGACAGAAAAATTTTTTGGCTCTAATTTCCAAATCTGCTGTGGTGATTAACAGGAAATTTTTAAATTAGTTGAATCCTAGAAAGAAAATAGAGTTACGTGAGAAAGAGGTTCAATCTTTATTTTACGCCTATCTCCTATCGTCTTGATCGGAAAACAGAAATTGAAAATTTCTTCTACGTCAGTGTTTTTCATTACATTGAGGCTCTTTTTGTTCTTACTCTACTATGAGATACTATAAACATGGAATTTTTTTTTCTCCAGAGTTATGTGCCCAACTCTTACTGAAAAACCATAGTAATAGTCGTTTTGGAAAAGTTTGCCTGGCTATAGTTTCCAATCTTACATGTCGGCATCACTAACCAGGTTTTGTTTAGCTAAGCAAAAAAAAAACTCCAAGAAAGAACTAATGGCAGAATTTTCCATATTGCATTTCACTTCAACAGAAAGGGATTCCACAATACCTGTGAAATACTACAATTCCTGACATTTACTTGCGTGATTTTTGTCTGGACATTTCATGCGCCCATATTGATCTAAATTATATATTTTCTGGGCGGTACTGCTCCTTTCACATGCAGCCAAGATTTTTTGATAATAGGGCTCAGTTTACAAAATTTGGGCTCTTCAACAAAGTTTGGTTAATCTCTGATTGGATTATTAGATATTTCATATAGTTATAATGTCAATAAATTTAGCACATATTTGTTTACTCACACTTTCGCCTTTATTAATTACCCCTTTCACCCTCGTGGACCCTGAGTACAACAAGAATGTGAGACCCAGAGAGGGAGAGAGACCAGATGAGGTCAAAATTGGACTCTTCATCAACTCCATCAGAACTGTCTCTGAAGTGGACATGGTCGCTGTTTTGGATGTATTTGTACAGGTGAGATAATAAAAACCGTAGGATTTTTCATTCATTTATTTCTTGAGGTGAGAAATCATTTGCGAATTTTATTAAAAGACCCGACCTTGAACACCTGTCTAGAAAGCTGAAACTGTACATCGACTAGAATTCTCTCAAATCATAATATCATTCAAGCGAAATGACCGGCAAAAAAAAATATGAAAATGAAATTTGTAAAATTGAGTTAAAATATGCTTGAAAAATAATGGAAAACCATGCTATTGAAGAGATAACAAAAGAAGTGACTGGATGAATAAAAATAAAAAGAGGCCATTTTTTTTTAAAAAAACTCTTGTTCACCCAGGAAATGTATAAACTTATACTAAATTAGCAAAAATGATAGATACTAAAAACAGTAACTGACTCAAAAAGTCCGTATGTCAAGTCACGTGCCATAGTACTTCTCAAGTAAGTTGGAAAAAAACGTATTCTTCTGGAATCTTGTAAAACCAAGTTGGTAAAAAAAAACTATGTGTAAAGATAAAGGACTGAATCTTGGACGTGGCTGCGAGACTTTGAAGGTTGCGGGTCTTCAAATTTGTCTTAACAAGTTTTTCTTTTGCAAAACAAAAACAAAGAAGAAGCACCGTTAATTCGGCTTTTTGAACCTTAGAATTTTGTAGAACCTTGAAATCTGAAAGAAACAGATTTTCACAATAACATAAATAAAACTTGTAAAACTCCAAGCAGTATAAGCGATAGAACCGTTAACTGAGATCTGACGGATAATAACATTTTGCGGATCAATGTTTCCTGTTACAATAGCACTCCAAAAGGCTCATACAATTCTGTTAAACAAAAACTAAAAATTCATTGAAATAATCTATTTCTGTAGCACGCTTCATGGTTTTGTATCAGAAAAATTGTGAAATGTTTTCTTAAAACGGAGTACCAAGTACCGTTAAGCTTACTATTAAATGATCGACTAAAAAGACTACTTCAAACAAGAGCTCGTTAAAAACATTACCACGGAGATTGTAAAACATCCTCCATTGACTTATGTATAAAAACATGAAAAACTAATAATCAGTGGCAATAATATATGTTAAGCTAAAAACAGTAGGAATGCAAGCATTTAGTTGGAAAGATTTTCATTAAAGATAAAATATGATAAATCCATTCAGTTAAATATATTATTTTTGGAAAAAAAGAGCAAACTAAAAATTTGAAAATCTTTCGAGGTTAGGTTCAAAAGATTTCGAAAATTTTAGTTTGCTCGTTTTTCCAAAAATAATATATTTTAACTGTATGGATTTATATTTTACTTTTAAATCATTGAACAATTTTTCAAAGTTTTCCGCAGAACAAAATACAAAAATTGATCCATGTGCTTACTTACTGATGCTTAACTTTGAAATTTGAAAAAGAAATTTTGAAGTCAAATAAATTACTGTTTAGACATTTTTACTTGATTCGGAGTTTAACGCAATTGCGTTAAACTCCGAATCAAGTAAAAATGTCTAAACAGTAATAATTTAATTGACTTCAAATATTTTTTCAAACAATATCTGCTGCTAGATATTGTCATTCTTGGAGCCTGAATTTTGACTCACTATTCACACATATATGCTTTAATATAAATCGAGTGACGGATAAGAGACGTTTAACATTAATTGGATCGACTATCGGTTCCAGAGTGTAACAACGATGCCCGGTGATCTGCGATCGCTTGAAATGTCCTCAAAAATTGAAGATCTACCGAAACGGAAAGTGTAATTGCGAGTAAAGCTCTTATATTGTGCTCAAAAACATCAACAACCAAAGAAATAAAATAATATAAAAGTTGTGTTCAAAGTTATTTCTACTTTTATATGATATTCTATTCGAGACTCTAAAATCTGAAGAATCGACAATGCGATAAAAAACAACTTGGACAGTTGAGAGATCATAAAAATAAACTTAGAGCCGCTTTTAAAATTTCGTTAATTTGAACGTTCCTTAAGTTACATTGCCAATGCTGCAAAAGTCGGGAATTCAGAAAATTGAAAATCACAATTAACAAAAATGTATTTGTTGTAGCTTATTATGCGTTCCGAGAATGCTAAATTTAAGATATTATTGAGAATTTTCAAGGTAAACAAAAAATACGGAAACTTATCACTATTTCTTTTCTAAGGACTTCGATTTGCCTCTAATTGTCACTTGTAAGTACAACATTTCATCGACCCTGTTTGAAAACTCACTAGTATTTCAATGTCAACCGCTCAAAAATAAATATTTTATTATTCAATTATTTAAAAAATTCTTTGATTCAATTATTTAGAAAAAAAAGATTCAAATGAACCTCTAAACGTTACTGAAACTGAAATAACAGTGGATTTAGGTGACTGGATGTAGGAAGTCCTCATGCTTTATGATGTGTTAGTAGTCAGTAACTACTGCTGATATTTTTTTTTTACTGGAACAGACATTTTAAAGGCTACAAGTTGCGATAATACCTTTTAAGAAGCAAATAAACAATCGTCTAAGTTTAGGACAAAATGTTTTTTTTTACCCTATGATCTTTTTAGACATAACATTCATATTTAGAATCAAATAAGCAGCTTCCTTATAGTTAGAATGTGAAAAATGTGAGAATGTTAGGACAAAAATTCCGATTAATCGTATTGGGAAAAATAGAATTTTTCAGAGTTTGATAGATATATTATTATTCAAAATTCTGATGTTTGCTAACTGCAAAAATTAAAATTAATGACAATTAGCAACAACTAAAAAAAACCAAAGAGAAAAATTGCCCAGTTTTATGTGCGTTGCGTCGGAAATCTGTTGCAACTCTACTTCAACATGCCCACCGTGGGAAAAATAGTTAAGCATGCCTTCCTTGAAATGTAAAAGAGCGTTTGAATAATGTTTTCTAGTGTGTTTATGCGTTAATTATGGTTAAGGTTTTCAAATTCGATGGGAGGAATTATACGCCAAATGGTTCCGAGATAAAAGATACCTATACAAAAAGTATCCACCGAGCGTTATGTCTGAAAACAAAACATTGTGAGACTTATATTTAATACTGAAAATATTTTATATCAGCTCAAGTTCACTTGTCTCTACTAGCATCCCGAAAACTGTGGATTAATTCGACGTGGATTTTTATCTATTATATTTGGTTGTTTTGCACAATTTAAAGCTAAACAGCCTCTAGCAATATATATAACCAATAATTTCACCATGTAAAATTAAAGTTCGGGTTTTGGAATTAAAATTTTTGATCATCTATTTCATCTGTTTCTTCTACGACTCGAAAAGGAGTATTGAAGGCATGTTCAAATTTGTTAAGCAGGCCTAACATTTTTTTGGTAATTTTACTGGAGAACGTTACAAAAAAAGTTAAATTAATATAAGGTAAAGTTAATTTTACCTTGACAAAATTTGGATAAATTTTTACCTACACTCAAGTTAAGGTAAAGTTAAGGTAAATTCTACCTTAACTTTACCTTAACAACGGTTTTCCTTAACTCTAAATATAATTTAACTTTATTTAGTTTGTAGTTAGATTATTAATTTAATTCTACTCTATCAAAACTGCTGTTTTGAAAAGAAAAATTGTTAGTTAGTGGCAGGTTTTATTTAAAAGCGTGATGCCTGAGCGTCTGTTGAAACAAAACAGTGAACTGCAGTGCAATACAGAGCAAACAAGCAAATGATGAATAGAAAGAAAGCCTGCGGCGAGCTAAGAAAATTGGCTTGAATTAGATGCAAAAAAATTGTAGTACATTTAAAGTAACAAATTATAGAGAAACTATAATTTATGATCATTCTGTTAGATAGAGGAAGCGCAAATACCCGTCATGTTGGTGAGGCAAGGTCTTGTCAGTAGTTTTTAGGATAGTACTCATAAAAATGTCCTAAAATTTTGATATCAATGGCTGTTTTTGCGCCTGATTTTGGGGAAAAAAGCTAAATTATCAAAAATCAAACATTATTGCATTACATTAGTCCGATCAAACGTTCGACAACAACTTATTATCTTTATGAACAACCCATTTGTAAAACTTGTTCCAAATTTTGAAACAATCTAACTAAAAGTTCTATATTGGCCGGTTTTTTTTACTGATTCCTTTGACATGCTGGTTTGTTATTTACATCAATTGGCCGAACTTGAAAGAACAACGGAAGCCATTGATTTACCCCCCGTTTGTTTGCGTGAAGAACTGGTCAAATAAGTAAATGACAAAAGTGTATCAAAGATTTATAGGGATATTGAATTACACGAAGCAAATTTACCACTTACAACATAACATAAGACATGGCAGTTGAGAATTACCGTTGCTTAAAAGTACAGCATCAATAATATCAGAAAAAGGCACAGCGTTTTTTTTTCAGGCGGAATGGTATGACGAGCGTTTGAACAAAACATGGCGTGACCTGTACCAAAGGGTGCATGGATATGATTACAGCAAATGTAATGATACAAAATGTCACGAACCAGTCATTATGGGCAGCAGTTTTGCAGATCAAATATGGAAACCCGATTTTTACTTCAAAACAGGTATATATGATTCTTCAGCTGTCACGAAACAAAAGGAAGCTTTTCTTGGCGTCACAGACAGATTTTTTTGGCATAAAAAATTAATCCAATTATACTCGGCCTTGGAGAGCAAAAGACGAGATCTGTGACTTGAAGTACATCATCAATGTTAGTTGCAGATGGGAAAAAATTTTAACTTTGAAAGTACTCAAAAACATTTTTCCACTCAAAAAAGGTCTTTTTAAGTTTTTAACATCCAAATGAAAAGTATAAAGCAAAACATATTCAAAATCGGCTCCCTAAGAGACCGTGGGCGACGTTTTAGTGCAAATTATTGCCTTCAAGAAATTTTTTCCCTGATTTCATAAGCATTTTAAGATTTTGGAAAATTGTATTAAATTTATATATAGGGTTTTCCGATTTTTCAGGGGTACTCTTTCCCTTAGGGTAACTTTTCATTCCAGCAAGAGTTAAAATTAAAAGAGCAGCCGCGCTTTTCTTTTTTTTTCAAGTTGACCTTCCTTAGAACATTCGGCGTGCCTTTTTAAGTAACAACTTAAACTTTAGAATCAACTGAAGAGTGAAATATATTTGAATTATAAAGAACTCTGTGCATTTAAATATCATTACTAGCTAAAGAACAATTCAGATGCTTTTCAGTCCCTGATTTGATACCGGGAAAGAGCATTGTTAATTTCCAAGTATGATTTTTTTTGCGGAATAAACAGTTTTTTGCCACTTTTGGTTTATATATGTTTTGTTTGTTTGTATATATCTTAATTAACTTGTCAACAACTCGGATAAAGTGGCAATTGGACATAACAATGCAAATCAGCTAAAAAACTTGTATGGAACAGCAGCAATGCTTGTTATCAGGTTTGATTTCAAGGAAATTAGGAGCAGAAAGCAAATATTTGAAAAAAAATGAAAAATAATTACGAATGAACAAGCGATTTGGAGCCCAAAACGGGTATATGAAAAAAAATTAAATTTGTTTGATAATATGCAACCCGACTTTTAACCCATGGATCGCAATTACCTTCTGCAAACCACTTTGAGGTTTTCAATGACTATCCTGAGATAAATTGCACGGAAGATTAGGTCGAGATCTGTCACTTATTACCACCAGCTACTTATATTCGATATGAGTCAGTGATTTGTAATGTTTTTTTTGACTGAAAAGACAGAATTTTTGACAAAAGAGGCACACTGAAAACTGCAAAAATACTGGCAATCAATATATTCAGCGACTGAGGGCTGCTTTTACATGCTTGAGGTTGTTAGTGGTGTTTAAAGTACGCAAAATTAAGGTATTACCAAAATGCAATTTTTGTTTCATAGAGCCTTTACTAATTTAGTTCATTTTGAATAGTTTTCATTTTACATCCACAACTGCTAAAATAATTTAAGATATTTTCTATTTGTAAACAATGATCATCCCTTTTTAACATAGACTTATATAAAAAAATCGGACATTTTTGATTACAAAACAATACATCCCTTACAAAAGTTTTAGATCAACTAAAAGGTTTTGTAATAAGTTGAAAATTTTATCATTAGCTGTCTGCCTAAGAGAAACTTGGACAACAGATGAAGTAACACAGAGTGTTTGCAGCTAGACGCCTACCAACAATTTTTCACATATAATAGAGAAAACAAAAAAAGACAATTGCAGGTGTCTGTTGGTAGTTTTTTCAAAAACAGCGTCAAATTGGAAACAGTTGGAACTTACGGTGTAATGAATGTCGAATATGATCAAAACTATTACATAAACATAAGTTGAAAATTCTCATAACCTCAAATCGCATGAAACGAAACCCAACAATCAAAAAATAACAAAGATTGTTCAGTGTCATTTTGCGAGAGAGTGGTTATTAAAGAAGATTGTTTATGGATCGTCTGCGGCAGCTTCAGCTTAAACCAACAATCGAATGTACATAAATGGGAGAATTTGCAAAATGTTTTGATCTCTTTTTCTTCTGAAGTTTTTTTGGGTATGAAAACTATACCAGAGAAACTAAGAAAACAAAATTTGACTAAACGCTATTTAATCGAACTTTAACATAGATCTGAGCGTGTTATGTACTACTGTCCAAATCATTTTTATTGCACTTTGGAAATGCTGATTATAATGGAACTGGTTTTAGTGATCGAAGAATAGAGTAAGTTTTGCAATAAACTGGTTGAAACTGAATGAGGCTTATGAAATCACAGACACTAATTTTTTGTCAACATGAGATACAGGAGATTGAAGAAAACGTGGAACATCTCAGCTGTGAGACAGCAATGACAAATTTTTAGATTTTAATTGCTAAGTTAAATTTCAGATATACTAGTACTTGAAAAAAAGGTGTGAAAAGAGTAAGCAACAAGTTTCATAGGTGGATAACGAAATAAAACATCAATCACCTCAAAATCAACACAGATTTTGAAAAAAAACCAAAATGATCTATTCAATTTCAATGCACTGAAAAAAAATCATTTCAAAATTTTTTAAAAAAAAGAATTGATTAAGAGAAAAAGAGGAAAAAAAGGGAAACCTTGTCAGCAAAAAATGAACTTAGTTAGAACAAATCGCTTGAAATTTCTTTTCAATACTATCAGTAAACTGAAAGGAAAAGCGAAGAAACAGGAGAACATAGAAACAAAAGAGAATAAAAATCAGCCCGTATTTTTCCCCAGTTAGTAAAATTTTAGCATCTATTTTCGAAACAGTGTATGAAACCATTTATTTCAGAGTCAATGTTATTATTATGTGGCCAAAACTGTTAGCAACATTTTTGCAGCTAATTGGCGGAAAAGATGAACAAAATGCAAATTCAACACAACAAAAAAGTTTTAATTCGAAGAGGTTCTTTGTAAAAAAAAACATCTAAATTAAAATTGGTCCAGATTTGAAAAAAAACTATTTACACAAGTATAGAGAAAAGAACATTCTCCTCAATTTTATAACAAAATGTTTTCATTGCAATACAGTAAATCCGAGAGCGGTCGAAACTATCGAAACACAACCTTATTTCATTAATCCCAACAACAGCAAAATGTTTTGAAACTTTCACAGACAACATAGCATGCAAAGTTTTGAAAAAGTTCAGCCCGCTGGATTCAAATTAACTTGGTTTGGTTTCAGCCAACAAAGCGGTGCAGTAGATTATTTGGCTTACTGTGTTGAAAATACCTGAAAATATCCAAAAACAATCTAGAGCGCTTCATTGGGATTTCTTTTGACAAACTTGGCATGAGGGGACAAGTAATCACCAAAATATAATTGTATTTAAATAAATCAGATTGATTCAATAAAAGAAATTCAGATCTGGATATGGTTCCTGAAAAAAGAATGAAGAGACAATTTTTTTGGTGTTCTCCAAGGCAATTGGGGTCACTGCTCTCTATATTATATGTAAATAATATCAAGAGCAAATGCAGCAATTTAATTCTTACGCTATATGCAGATGACAATGATCTGCAGTCTCAACATTTTCGCGATAGTCGGCTTCAAGAGAACATAAAGAAGTTAAACCATTTTCTTAGTGATAAAATACTGAATCTCAATTTTGCGAAAACAATAACTATGAACTTAAGCAGTTTTAACAGTTGAACTACCTCGGCAATAAAAAATGTTGCAATTGAACAAACTGCATATAAGTTAGACTTTTAGTTGTTTTACTTGACAGGTTCCTAAACATTACAGAATATTTAAAAACAGTTAGTTTAACGTTGACGAAATTCATAAGTTTGTTCTACAGATTGAGTTTCATTTTAAGCATTAAATAGCCAGTCTGCATACGTGTTCAAGTCATAAGTGGGGCCCGTTGCTCCATATGCAGTAACATTCTACTAAATTTTAGCATCTACTTTCGAAACAGTGAATGAAACCATTTCAGAATCCATGATATTAGTATCTTGTTGATGCTGTTAGCAAAAAGAATACAGCTGAAATTGAAGAAAATATGAACAAAATGCAAATTCAACAAAAAAAATATTTTAGCTCGAACAAGTTCTTTGTAAAAAAACATCAACGATGAAGTTGGCCCAGATTTCAAAAAAACCTATTAACTTGTGTTTTGAGAATAGAAATTTCCCCCTCAAGTTCGAAACAAATTGTTTTAATTGCAATACATAAATTCCGAGAGCGGTCGAGAGCATCGAACTACAACCTTGTTTTAATAATCCCACAACAACAAAATGTTTTAAAACTTTCATAGACGAAATAGCTTGCAAGTTTTCCAAAAATTTCAGCCTGCTAGATTCAAACTATTTTGGTTTGGTTTCAACCAGCACATCGGTACAGAAGATTATTTGGCTCGCTGTGTTGAAAATACCAGAAAATAACCAAAAACAATCTGGAGCGTTTCATTGGGATTCTGTAGACATAATTAAAGCACTCAATACTTTTGATCCTTGCTCTTTACCCAGAAAAAAATGTTAACATGGCTTGAGGGGACAAGTACTCACCATAATATAAATGTATTTAATTTACAGAAAGTCAGATATGTATATTGTTTCTGAAGAAAGATTGCAGAGACAATTTTTTCGGTGTTGTCCAAGGCAATTGGGGTCACTGCTCTCTATAATATATGTAAATGATATCAAGAGCAAATGCAGCAACTTAAATCTTACACTATATGCAGATGACAATGATCTAGAGTCTCAACATTTTTGCGATAGTCAGCTTCAAGAGAACATAAAGAAGTTAAACCATTTTCTTAGTGATAAAATACTGAATCTCAATTTTGCGAAAGCAATAACTCAAAATTTAAGCAGTTTTAACAGTTCAACTACCTTGGCAATAAACAATGTTGCAGTTGAACAAACTGCACATAAGTTAGACTTTTAGTTGTTTTACTTGACAGAATTCTAAACATTACAGATTATTTGAAAACAGTTAGATCAAAGTTGACGAAATTCATAAGTTTGCTTTACAGGTTGAGTTTCATTTTAAGCATCAAATAGCCGGCTTGTATACGTATTCAAGTCATGGGTGCGGCCCGTTGCTCCTTGTGAAGTAACAATCTATGAAATTTTAGCATCTAATTTCGAAACAGTGAGTGAAAACATTTCAGAATCATCAATTTTAGTATCCGGTTTATGCTCTTAGCAAAATTAATACAGCTGAAATTGAGGAAAATGTGAACGAAATGCAAATTTAGCACAATAAAAAAGTTTTATTTCGAATAGGTTCTTTATAAAAACATCTTATTTGAAATTGGTCCAGATTTTAAAAATTATCTATTTAAAGGTATAGAGAATAGAACATTCTCCTCAATTTTATAACAAATTGTTTTAATTGCAATAATAAAATCCGAGAGCGGTCGAAACCATCGAATTACAACCTTATTTCATTAATCACAACAACAGCAAAAGGTTTTGAAACTTTCGTAGATAACACAGCTTGCAAAGTTTTGAAAAATTTCAGCGTGCTGGATTCAAATTAACTTGGTTTGGTTTCTGTCAAAAAGCGGTACAGTAGATTATTTGGCTTACTGTGCTGAAAATACCAGAAAATAAACAAAAACAATCTGGAGCGCTTTATGGGGATTTTGTGGACATGAGAAAAGCATTCAATAAATCTGATTCTTGCTCTTTACCAAAAAAAAATATTAACTTGACTTGAGGGGACAAGAACTCACCATAGTTTAAACGCATTTAAGCTTAAAAAAGTGAGATTTGGATATGGTTTTTGAGAAAAGAATGCAGACAGATTTTTCGGTGTTCTCCAAGGGACTTCGGGTCACTGCTCTCAATAATATATGTAAATGATATCAAGAGCAAATGCAGCAACTCAAATCTTACACTATATGCAGATGACAATGATCTGCAGTCTCAAAAGTATTCGCGATAGTCGGCTTCAAGAGATCATAAAGAATTTAAACCAGTTTGTTAGTGATAAAAACTGAATCTCAGTTTTACAAAAGCAATAAATCTAACACTAAGCAGTTTTAACAGTTCAACTAATTTGGCGATAAGCAATGTTGCAATTAAAATAAACAGCACATAAGTTAGACATTCAGGTGTTTTACTTGACAGGTTTGTAAACTTTACAGACTTTTTGAAAACAGTCAGTTTAACGTCGTTGAAATTCATAAGTTTGTTTTACAGGTTGACTTTCATTTTAAGCATCAAATTGCCAGCCCTTATACGTGTTCAAGTCATAAGTTGGGCCCGTTGCTCCATATGGAGTAACATTCTACTTGATTTTTGCATCTACTTTCGAAACAGTGAATGAAACCATTTCAGAATCCATGATATTAGTATCCGGTCGATGCTGTTAGCAAATTTAATACAGCTGAAATTGAGAAAAATGTGAACAAAATGCAAATTCAACACAATAAAAATGTTTTAGCTCGAACAAGCTCTTTGTAAAAAAACATCAAAGATGAAGTTGGCCCAGATTTCAAAAAAAACCTATTAACATGTGTTTTGAGAATAGAACTTTTCCTCTCAAGTTCGAAACAAATTGTTTTAACTGCAATACATAAAGTCCGAGAGCGGTCGAGAGCATCGAACTACAACCTTGTTCTATTAATCCCAACAACAACAAAATGTTTTGAAACTTTCATAGACGAAATAGCTTGCAAGGTTTCCAACAATTTCAGCCTGCTGGATTCAAACTATCTTGTTTGGTTTCAATTAACAAAGCGGTACAGTAGATTACTTGGCTTACTGTGTAGAAAATACCAGAAAATATCCAAAAATAAGCTGGAGAGCTTTATTGGGATTTTGTGGACATGAAAAAAGCACTCAATGCATTTGATTTTTGCTCTTTATCAAGAAAAAAGGATTAGCTTGGGGGGACACGTACTCACAATAACATAAACGTATTTAAGTTAAAGAATATCAGGTTTGGATATGGTTTTTAGAGAAAGAATGCAGAGACAGATTTTTTGGTGTTCTCCAAGGCACTTGGGGTCACAGCTCTCTATAATATATGTATATAATATCAATAGCAATTGCAGCAACTTAATTCTTACACTATATGCAGATGACAATGATCTGCAGTCTCAAAAATATTCGCGATAGCTGGCCTCAAGAGGACCTAAAGCAGTTGAACCACTTCGTTAGTTATAACAAACTCAATCTCAATTTTGCGTAAGCAAAAACTGTAAAGTTAAGCAGTTTTAACAGTTCAACTAACTTGGCACTAAGCAATTTTTCAGTTGAATAAAATTGCAGAGAAGTTAGATATTTAGTTGATTTACTTGACAGGTTTCTAAACATTGGAGACTTGTGAAAACAGTTTAAGGTTGTCAAAATTCATAAATTTGTTTTACAGATTGAGTTTCGTTTTAAGCATCAAATAGCCAGCCTGTATATGTGTTCAGGTCATAAGTGCGACCCGTTGCTCCATATGGAGTAAAAATCTGTGAAACTTTAGCATCTATTTTCGAAACAGTGAGTGAACCCATTTCCGAATCAATTATATTAGTATCAGGTCGATGCTGCTAGCAAATTTAATTCAGCTGAAATTGAGGAAAATGTGAACAAAAACCAAATTCAACAACGAAAAATGTTTCAGCTCATACAAGTTCTTTGTAAAAGAAAATCAAAGATGAAGTTGGTCCAGATTTCATAAAAATATATTAACATGTGTTTTGAGAATAGAACCTTTCCCCTCAAGTTGAAACAAATTGTTTTAATTGCAATACATTAAGTCCGCATGTGGTCGAGATCATCGAACTACAACATTATTTCATTAATCCCAACAACAGCAAAGTGTTTTGAAACTTTCATAGGCAACATAGCTTGCAATGTTTCGAAAATTTCAGTCCACTCGTTTCACATTAACTTGGTTTCAGAAAACTAAACGTTACAGTAGATACCTTGGCTCATTTTGTTGAAAATGCTACGAACAATCCGTAGAAACACTCGGAGCGCTTCGTTGAGATTTTTGTAGACTTGAGAAGAGCATTTGATACATTTGGTCATTGCTGCTCTTTACAAAGAGAAAATACTAACTTGGCTCGAGGGTAGCGATACTTCTGCTATAGGCAATGTTGCAATTAAAACAAACTGGCACAGAAATGAGATACTTTGTTGTTCTTCTTGACAGGCTTCTAAACATTGGAGAACTTGTGAAAACAGTTATTTTAACGTTAATGAAATTCATATGTTTGTTTTACAGGGTGAGTTTCATTTTAAACATTAAACAGCCTGTATATGTGTTCAAGTCATAAGTGCGGCCGTTGCTCCATATAGAGTAAGAATCTATGAAAACTCAAACAAAATAACTAGTCATTTGATTGAAATAAAAATTAAGCGAATCATCAGAAAGCAACAATGGCAATCAATTGAGATTGATCATGGAAAGTGTTGAATCTTCTAAGCTAAAGAACAGCTGGTTGATGTGCTATTGAGAATTGTAAATAAAACAATAAAGAGTGAACATAAAAAGGATAATTTTAACAGTATTATTGATGATCATGAGTTTAAAGAATTGGAACAAAGGAAAACGGCCAAACGAATTGAAATACCAATAAGAAAACTGCTCAATTTTCTTGTAAATTTGATAATGAAAAATTTGCGTGGATAAAATTTACTTTCGATCGGGTTTTCCTGCTAAATTTTTATCGCGCTCCTAGTCACATTTGTTCACCCTCCTAGTCAAACGATTTGTGCGTCACTGTTTTCCGTGGTTGAGGCACCTAATAAACAGGTCCATGTCAATGGGGCCTAAATGAAAAAACGTTTAATCCGAGATTATTTTGGAAATGACCCAAGAAAAACCATTTGTGGATTAAAAAGACAATTAGCAGTTTTGCCCATATCAAATTTCACAATAACAAGTAAGTTTTTTAACTCGGTCTAAAATGCGTGCTTATAAATCTCGAACTACAAATTATCAAGGCTAACTGGATGAAAAAAATTGTTGACAAGAATTACGTTTTCCGTGAAAACGAGAATGCACAACGAAAATGTGCTGAAGCTTTTAAGTGATGATTTTATGTGGGAAATTCGTTGAAAATTTTTCTTAAACTAAAAATTGCCTTGACAAGTGCTGAAAATTATTATACTCAGTGCATTCTACACCTCGGCCCGAGAAATCAGATTTTGTCAAAAAATGACCTAAAGTTTTTATCATTTTATAGCGTTTATAGAACATGTATAGAAATCATGTTACTATTTTGTGTTTCATTTTAGCTGTATCTATTGTTCCTGCAGATGACAAAAACGACAACGTAGGTGTCGTGTTCTGGAGTGACGGCAAGATCCTCTGCTCCAGTAGATACATCATCACAAATTCCTGTCCCATTGAGTTGACCTACTTCCCATTTGATAGATACAGCTGTAAGGTAAAATGTTAACTGGGGGTATATTCATTAATTAGTTTAAATCATGTATAAAAATTCAACAGAGAGCAGTTTGCAGACAATTTTTGTTTTTTTTTCACAAAATTACGTTCAAAAACAGCCCCAGATTGAGGTGCCAGATGGAAGTGACCTCTGATCCGACCAAAGTCAAACGCACACTTTGTGCTTCGAGGACAAAAATTGGTTAGAATACAGGAAATTTAGGAGTTTTATACTGGATGCTTTGCATATATAGCAGTGGTTTTCGTTTGACAGGAGGTCACTTGACTCTGGAACGGTCTGATCAGAGGTCATCTCCGTCGGGGACCTCAATCTGGGCGGAAAGAAAAGAAATTTCATATCTTTTTATACATTTTATACTAGAGTTTAAAAAATATGTCGCTGCACAAAATCCAAAATGGGCCGAAATATGCATTTTTCTTGAAACATAATAAACTATAGATTAAAATTAACGTTCAGATACGCGTCGGTTCGTACAAATACCATCACCAGTTGTTGCAACTGTCATATGAACCAGATCTCACTGGCATGTACCCCGGACAGACAACTGCCAACTTCCACTTCTCCGATTTTGATCACGCCAAGGATTACTCAAATGTATCGACAGTATATTTGAAGAAGAAATATGTGGAACACGAGTATGCTATTCACATGCAGAGGAAGTTTGGAATTTATCTCCTCACTATCTACCTACCGAACTCTTCACTCTCAATGCTCGCGTGCGTAAACCTCAGACAACTAATTAGGTCTATTTAAAAATTAGAAAATGAGTTTTTTCCCAATGCATTGACCACTCCTAATGGTCAAGCTAAGAAAATATATTATGCCAGAGTTTGAAAGAAACCATGTTTGATTCGAGTTTGATCACTCGGAAAAAGTGAACTCAATAAATCTAGCTCTAATCGGTGGTGACATCGGGCTACTGAAGAACTGAGACATCTTATATTCGTATGAAGAAGAGTTTTATAAAAATACCTCCAAATCAGAACAACTCCGAGCGCAGTCTGAAAATTTATAGAAAAAAAGCAAAATAAATTGCGTAGGGTTAGATAAAATTTCATTTATTAATAAGAAAAAAATCCGGAATATTTTATCAACCTCATTTCTAGCCATTTTTTTTACGTTTTGACCTCGTCTCGAGTCAGTGCCCAATGCAAATCAAAAACAAAACATATGGCCCGTTTAATGTGTTGGTTACTTTTTTCGTGAAATTGTGATATGTTTGCGTTTGGGGTCTTAGCAAGTGCAAGTATCGTGGAAATGGACGAGTACTGGATTTGAATCAGCATCTCTTATTTATGCCAACTGGTCTTAAGTTGTCAAACCTGATCATCTCTTTTAACCCGTTCTCACGTTTGTTCGTGTTCCTTGAGGCTTCATATCTCTACTACCCAAGTATACGTTGATCAAGTAGTTTCTTGTGAAGCTATATCAAGCTTATACTATGCACAATTACATTAGGTTGTTCTCTCTAAATCTTCTAAGAAAATGGGTGGTCGCCAATACCGAAAACTGCATTTGCGCTCCTTCAGGACTCGAAACAAATAAAGCCAAAAATCTGGCTGAACAATTAGTAGTTTCTTCTCCACAATCTCTTTAGCATAATTCGGCAATATTGTGTGCTCTAATTTAGTTATTTGGGTATGTTTTATTTGATAATTCACCATTTTCAGTACAAATGACTTTCAATGCACAAGCAAAAGAAAAGTATTGCGGCAAAATGTGGAATCAGTACAAAATTCATATTTAAATTTCATTTTCAATTACAATTCTTTTTGTTCCAACCCACTTTAAATGGGGAGTAACGGTATGCTCAACTGGTTTGTTTTTGCAGGCAATTTTTGCCGATCGATAAATTCATCGTAGAGGGTTGTGAGTGATATCATTAGAAACCTTGTTAAGCGTAGAGTATCAATCTGAATTTTTTTGAACATCACTTTTTCGTGGAGGTATCAAGATTTAAAGTTCTGTAAACAATAACCACAAATACTTTGTTTTGTTCACACTTTTTATAATTTTCTTTCAAATTGGGTCAATTGTTGCTGAAATTTTGAAAAGATTTTTAACAGTATTGTTATTTATCGTTCCTTTACATTTGGGTAGATGAAAAATTTGAATGAACTCATCTCAAGGTTTATATTTTTATACGCTTTTGACAATTCTGCATTCTTTTTTTTCATAGAGAATGGCACCAAATATGCCTTTTTAGCTCCCTCTGTCCAAATTGACAGGTAGTGAAGACAAAAAAAACTTCTGACATAGTTTTTGTGTACTCAGATGAGGGCTTTCTTTATCCCGGTTTAAATGAAGATGTTCACAAAACAACAATTATTGGCATTTACTTTAAACCGATTTTTTAATATATTCGGATCTCCGTTTAGCAAAAGAACTTTTACGCAATTATTTCGAACAAAGGCGTTTTTTAACAGTCGCGCTAGGCATTTAAAGGCGTTTTGGGCATCGCATTACGTTGCCAAAGGCACAAATTGGTCAAGTAAATATACGCAACTGTGTCAGCAATATTCGTACCCATGTTCTTAGATTAGGTTTGTAAGTGTGGATGGAAAACACTGACAGTGGGAGAAACTCGTCAAGTTCGCTCAAAATGGGATATCTTCAACACAGTTACCCAAAGTGCTTAAATGTTGGCAATTGTTGATAATTGTGACAAAAGTTGATCACTATAGTCCGCAATTTGCCGCCACAATGACTCAAACTTAACCCAATCTTTTCCGCGTTCATATCAGACAGGAAAATAGTATCTAAATTTCTACTAAATTATCTAAAAAAATTTGTATAACTGATTTGCGCAATTTGCCTAATCTGAATCCAAGATAAAAATTCTAGCTTCAGCAATTTGCTTAATGCATATCCCGAGATAAAGTATCTGATATTCGCTGTGTTAATTAGTTTGTTAGTTTTTTAGATTATGCATTTGTTTGTTCCAGACTAGTGAAGCTGTCGGAGGGAAGGGAAGCAACCGTCTCTAAAGATAAAAAAATGATAAAGGAACACTATCAAGGAAAATTGAATACAACAAATTAATAATTAACATTACTGAAATTTTGATATAAAGAATTATCGATTTTTTGAAAAAAAGTTCCTCTGTAAAGTCTCCGGCAATTGCGAACACAAGAGATCGATTCAATCTTTCCTACCAACATGAGTTTTCTTTGTGTATTTTGTTTATACAATTGTGCAACAAAAAGTTGTGTTAACCATAACAATAGCTCAGGGACTTAAAACCAAACTGGTTGAAATTATTGAGGAACGCTAATAATAATAATAATAATAATAATAATAATAATAATAATAATAATAATAATAATAATAATAATAATAATAATAATAATAATAATAATAATAATAATAATAATAATAATAATAATAATAATTAGGAACGCTAATGAGAGCTTATTTAGTAATAATTGCCATTTCGTACAAAAGGTCCTCAAGATATAAGGTTTGTTAATCTCATTCACAACTGAGGGACTATAATTGAAATAATGAATGTTGGGTTGAAATTACTGACGATGAACCAACACTATTTTTTATTGATTTTTCTTATAGAAGTTCCTCGCTAGTTTTCTTTATTTCTTCTTCGTCTACGAACAATTCTTCTTTTGAGTTGGTTTGCTGCTAGTCGGTGCGTCAACTTTCCTCACTTTGCCACACGACCTTGAGTAATGGGTGTCTTTCTTGGCCTCAGCTCCGACGCCTTCAAATCAAGCAATTGCAATGTCAGTATTCTCTGAGGTGCCAGTGACTATTGACTGCCCCAAATGTTCTCTAACTCCCCAAAATAACGATAACGTCAACGATTATCAACCATTCAGTCAATGAAGATTACCGAAAATTTTCGCTGTCTAATTTAGAGCCTTAATCCCTAAAATAATCCCTGTTTTTGTTATTATGTGTTGTTACAATTGTTATATTATGATGATTTTGTTTCTATGTATGATCACTATTTGAACGTACCACCAATACATTTAAATAAATAATAAAAGCTTGCTATAAGTGAGATAATGGATGAATTAATAGAGCAAAGATAATCAAAACTGAGGTATTTTTTTATCAAAATAAACAAAGCTTCAATTTTTTTTCAATGAAATTTATATTTTCTTTTCCAAATTAACATCCTTTCAAGACGTCAGTCCAATCTTTAAATTAATGTATTTCTGATTCGCCCTTACGTCCTTAATAGGCCGGCGTTTTCAAAATTTTTCAGAACTGATGAGCTAAAGCAAAGCAATGTTGATCTAATTATCTAACTTACAAAGCTTACTTTGAGACATAATTCGATTAAGTCTAACGTATAAAATCAGAATTAAATGAAATACAAAATTCATGCTCAGAAAGGTGAACATTAATTCCGTCGTTTGTGAAGATTGATTACGTTAAACGCCTATAATTGTTTCAATTTCTTGTAACTCGAATACGCGTCTCCCCTCACACTTTTTCACGATTCAGGATTCAGACAAAACGTTGATAGTTGTGACAAAAAGATTTTCGTATATATCCGCTTAAGGCACAAATTTCTATGAATGCACGTTTGGCGACGTAATGGGTTGCAATGAAAAACGCTTCGGATTGTAGTTTAGGCTTCGGATTGCAGGTCAAAAATTTTTTGAATTTTTTTCGAAAAACAAGCTTGAACTTCAGACGCAAGTTACCTGGTTAACTAGATAATTTTTATGTTAAAGACGTTATAGGATTGATTTTTTAAAGCCAAAATAAGCTTTAAGATTTGAACATCGATGGTGGGAAGTACTTTGCCAGGACTTGAAACCATGACATGATCATCATGAAGATTTTAAATTTTACGTCAGATTTGTTTAAAGTTAACTTTGCAGAAGGTAAAAAATTCTCATTTTAGCTGGATTAACTTTTGGATAGACCCGAAATGTACACCGGAGAGAGCAGGTCTGACAATTACATTGGCGTTAGCTCAGATAGTACTGATAACAGGTGTGGAACAGAACTTCCCTTCAGTTAGTGACTTCAAAATGGTCGACGTCTACTTGATTGTCAACTTCCTGTTCAACCTTGCTTGTCTGATCGAAACTGTGCTGGCTTCAGTTGTCTCGAAAAAGACCCTACGAACACGCAATCTTAAGGGCACTGAGACGAACAGGCCCAACTATGAGCATTCATCAGTAAGTACTAAAACTAGGATTCAGTCAAGATGTTCAGATTAACCATTTTGGTACTAATTTTTTCAGAAAAAATCATTCTTGCCTCCATATAGTTTGAGCTATCATTTTCATATGGATATTATAATCAGACAACTTGACAACAAGATATTATAAACAGTTCAAAGTTCTAAAATTTGAACTTAAAGCCGAGCTGGAACTGAAAGAAAACATGGTTTATGGAAAATTGAATTCAGTAAAAAGTTTCAAGAACAGAATTGCAGTTTTAAAAAAGTTGAAATGTAATACCAATTGCAAATAACTTTTTTGGTTCTAAATACAATAAATTTTCAAACCCGAGCCGAGATGTCAGCGCGTTTCAGCTCAATATTTTGTAAGAAATGCACTGTATGAGCTGAAATTTGGCGAATAGCGTGTTTTCTTTAAAAAATTGCAGCTCAAAATCCTCGCACAATAATACGTTGAAATTGGTTGAAATCTTGTAAGTGGTGAGTTCAAGTTTCGGCGCATTTTACAATAAAATTACTGTATTGTAGCGCTGCTTCACTGGTTGCTGAAATTCTTTCCTTTTACTTGAATCGCATATCAATAGAAATCATTTTGTAAGAAGCGCTGAAAAAATGTATTATTAATATAGAGTTAAATTAACTGAGAAAAATTGCAGGAATCAATGGCACATTGGTTGAAGTCATGGCTAAAAGACGGAAGAGCAGGGTTCAGGAAACAGCCAGCGCGAGATAAGTTTGAAAATGATTTGAGTTTTTAGAAAGTTCAGTGCATGTTTTTGAAACATTTCAGCTCATTTAGGCGCATTCTTATGAGAAAATTTCCGCTGAATTTTTTTGAGAATTCAATTCGCATGTGTTTCGTAATATTCAGAAAATTTTTTTTACCGTGGGATTGTTTGCCATATAAATTGTACCAAGCAGACATCTGTAGTCTATGAGAGCTCATTCCTGACCATAAAAAAATCTAAACAAATCTAAAAATCTGTACAAACGCTGTCGAATTGATGTTCCAATGGATTCTCGGTCAACCAAAAACCTGAAAACTGTTAAAACATTTGTGTTGGTGCAGACTTTTATTAATCTCCATGACAATAAACATTCATTGCAACATGTGAGACTGGAAAGTGATTGAAACCATTGAAGTGCCTTTTATTTTGCTTTCAAACAGTAATTGGAGATTCTTAAACATTAACGTTAACGTTAATAACTAATTCAACGATATACATCTAGGAAAACTATTCAATATTGAGATAGCAGCATGGTTGCATTTCGATCCACACAATGGGTTCTTCAATTTGATCCAACAACCCCACACAATCGGGTTTTCAATTTATTGGCAGCAGTGTGGCATCTCTCTAGCCAAATAAATTAGCTTTTTGTGGGAATATATTTAAT
Organism: Convolutriloba macropyga; assembly: GCF_964194025.1. Lineage (NCBI taxonomy): Eukaryota > Metazoa > Xenacoelomorpha > Acoela > Convolutidae > Convolutriloba > Convolutriloba macropyga. The sequence continues at coordinate 8,924,351 of NC_134472.1, forward strand.
GCTGTGTATGAATGCTGTTGTCTGTCAATATTGGGTCCGCGTATGCTGCTGTTGTTTAAAAATTTAGCCATTTGGATCATCTTTTTTATTATGGTATTTGTGAAACCTGTATTATTCATGAAGAACCAGAAAAGAACAGGAAAATAGCCAAATAAGAACCATATACGGTATCAACTCATTATAAATGCTTTTGAAAGCGCAGAAATATCAAACTGATTTGTGAGGGGTGTCTGGGTAGTCTAATCGCGCAAAAAATATACCGAATATTGGATATCATATAACAATAGCGTACACTTATAGCAATCATAGCATGGTCATAATATATATATATATATATATATATATATATATATATATATATATATATATATATATATATATATAACCAGTAGAAAGCCATATCTAGTTCTTATATATGGTCTGTAAAACTGGAGAACCCGGTTTATTCTTTTTGCACCCAGAAAGAGCTATCAACAATTGCTACATTTGCGTTTCAGAAACTGTCAGGATAATCTCAAGAAAACAAGATTAACCAAGCAGTTCTTGCATGGCTTGTAGGAAGATCTTTATGCTTCTCAGCAATGACTGCCAAGTGGGGTCATACTAGTTAAAAAACTTTTTGTGGGGCACCCGGAAAAGTTTGTAAAGAAGTTTGCTTCAATTGCATTTTAGATGATTGGTTTGAGCACCAACCACTTCCATAGAGAGGAGACCTCATCTTGTAAGAGAAAACACAAATCAGCCATTTATGAGGAATTCCGCGCAGCTGCAACTGGAACCAAAACTTTGACCGATGACGAGGAGACAACAAATCCAGTAGATTTTTGGAGTAGACTTGGATTCCCATTTGCATTCTTTCTGTGGAATATCGTATTCTTCGCATTAACTATGCATTTTGCTAAATAAATCAGGCCGATGATATCATAGACAAAGATTGTTGACGGGAGTCAGTATCAACTTTAAATAACGATGAGAGGAATGAGTTCGTCTCCTCAGATGCGTTAAAATGAAGTAAACACAGTTCTACTAAACTTTAATTCATTTTTTAAAAAAAGTTATTTATTATTTTTTGAATAGCGCCCCTCAAAGTTACAAAAATAAGACTGACTTTTGATTCTTATGATTTTCCTTTTCTCACCTTGTTGCGCTTCCATACTGGTAAATGAATTTTTAAACTTATCACTTAATGATTTTTTTCATTTAGTATCACCAGCCTTATGATTTTTGTAAAATTCGGGACAAATTGGCATCAGAAAAATTTATGAAAAATTAAAGCAATTCGAAATTCTTTACATGGTTTCTAGAAAAAGTAGATTGGACAAACAGAAACAGTGAATTTTTGGTCACACTTTGTGATATTTTTACTGTCTTCGAGCTGCCTCCTCGGTGAATACGGTTTTCTGTGGGGTCAGGTCTGACAAACTTCTAAAAAAGAGTCTTGATAGTAGTCTCTATGGCAATGCATCTGTTTATCAGATCCTAAAACACATTTGTCAGACTATACTCGATGAAAAAAACTGTCTTATCAAGTGTTAAAATAAGAAAGTTTTGCTATGAGAACTCACACGATCTATATTGCGACCAATCAGATCTCACATAATTGAAATCCTGCATCATACAATAGTATTATTGATGCAGTAGAGAATTTTTTTTATGTAAAATGCAGGCATAGAATGCATTGCATGTCGTAAATGCACTCATCAAAGGTAGTAAAGTTAAAAATCAATTGACGAGCAAATGTTCACTGTTTATAACTAAAGCTGTTCACCTGTTTTTAGGAAAAGAGTTGGAAACTGAGCAAATTATTTGAGCTGTTTGCTGAAGATACAGTGCATAAGTGAGATTATATGTTTTCGCAGCTGCCAGTTATGTTGTATATTGAGAAAATGATTTAGGGCCTGCTCGTAGACTAAACCATGCTAGAGAATCATCAACAATTATAAAAATTTATCCCCTTCTTTGGCTACGCCAGAGGCATTGAACGCTAGGCAGGGTTTCTTTTACTAGTTTTTAGTGGTCAGCTTAAAATTTTAAAAAATGCTCAGAAACATTAGAAAGGCAACGACTGAAATTGTTCTATGGATCAATAAGTATTATAACAGTAGGCATCTGGGTATCGGAAGTTGATGCAGGGAAAGGGTATTTGTGCCTGTATATTTTTCAGTTCATAGGTTTGATCTCCATTTTTTTACCATTTAGAATTTCGCACTGTTTAAGGCTAGCAAACTACAAATTTTTTTCTCCGGAAAACGGTTTTGAAACTAATGGCTTCAATTGAAGGAAGAGGTCTTGTCAGAAATTACAAAACGTATTGTTTCTGCATAGGAATGTTAATGGCATTCTTCTTGCTACAGCAGCAAGATTATTGCAGAATCATTTTACTGTCATAATCCTAAGAAATGGATAACTAGATAGTTTGTTTGCATTCCTCTGTGCTGCATTTCAGTTAAAATACAAATTGAACTCAAACCTAGTAACTGAAAAAACAATTTTGTTTCTTGAATTTTTTTCCTAGAACGCTTAAATGTTATTTTATAGAACTCTGACGTTGTTTCGACAATTACAATTTTTTTAAATTACTTGTTTCTATCGTTCGCCAAGAAATATTTGCTAGGTTAGCATTTTGGCAAGAGTGCTTGTCTAGACAATTTTCGGAAAAAAGATTGTCTTCTTTTTGGGAAAAAATGCTTTTATGTGGCATTTTTTAAAACAATTTTTGAGTGCAGAAATATTCAAGCCCAAAAATTAACAAATAATTAAAAAAAATGTTATCGAGATTTCGAAAAGCAAAAAAGAAGACAAAGTTCTTTTAGTCAATAGAATTTAAAAATTTCATGGCTGTTTGCAGTTATGTTTTTGATGTGTGAAGTTTCACACAGATTATTAGCTAAAAGCAGAATGAAGATTTTGAAAGTTCTGGGATTCTTTTTTTAAATTAATTATTACAAACAGCAGCAAAAATTGCTTGCTATGGCCTAGTTTTCGATGAATATAAACATCTTCACTTGAAATTTTAATAATAGCTTTTGTTTAATGGTTCATCCTTCAAGGACTGGTTATTAAGGGTAGGGTTGCCGGTTTGTTGTTTTGAATACATTTTAAAACAAAGTTGGACAACTTTTTAAGAAGAAAAGCTCCATTGATCCATAAAACCAGAGTGCGCTCGATGAAACTTTACCATTTACCCTGACCTTATAATCAGTTTTGAAAACCACAAGTCAAACCAGGAACTGTTAAGCTTAAGTGATTTTGTCGGGTTTCAAAACGTAATAAAGCAATCTAATGACCAAATATCGGGATTTTATTGCGCAACAAGTCGTTTTTGCCTCTCTGCCTGTGTGTGTTATGCAATATATCAGTCTGTGAGTTCTTCTGATTTACAAATTAGATTTCTAAAGTCATTCGGCAAACCAAATTTCTGCAACGTATCTACAGATGTTTAGTTGTGCGCAATTTAGCCAATTTTCTTACATTATTTTCTTGCATTGAGCTCATCTAGTTCATCACAGACTGCTAATTATAGTAAAAGCTGGGAGAAAAAACAGCTCTTTAAAAATTTGCCATTAAAGTGCTTTCTTTAAATATAATGAGTACATGGTTGATAGATTCATCGAACTATTAATAATGAGGCCAAGGGAGCTTAATGAACTAGTTTCTAATAACACTGAAAGTAAAGCCGTCATATAATTGATATTATTTTGGTGAATAACAAATCAAACAAAACTATCCGGTTGGGATTTCGTCAAGCACGACTAAAGGCATGTATAAATTATTTAAAAAAGCTGCCAGACGAACAAAATGTTATTGTTATGAAAATACTTAAATCGTGTTAAGTACAACACTTCAAAATTTTATTGTTCCGACCCCACTTGTGGGGGGGGGAGGAACTATATACTCAAATGGGTTTTTTTTGTTCCGTGAAATTTGGCCGAACGATATATTCATCGTAGAGAAATGTGCGTGGTATCATTAAAAAGCTCGTCCAGCGTAGAATTCGAAATTAAAAAGATTTTTTTGAATTTCGTTTTTTTTCGAGGAGTTATCGAGGTTTAAAGTTTCATGTGAACACTGGATATTTGGTTCACTTTTGTTCACTTTTACCGTAATTTTCGTTCGAATTAACGTTTTTTCTACGAAAAATTTAATTCAAAACTAGATTTCACGCCAAAAAGTAAATCAATTTTAGGTTTTTTTATAGACGAAAGGAGATAATAAAGACTAGTTCTAGTCTTAGAGGGAAGTTTAATATATAAAAAAAATTCGAATTAGGTTTGGGAGCTCTTTTTTTTTAAAAAATTTTGCAATTTTTTTTTGTTTTTCAAGTCAACTAGAGACTACTAGACACTTTTAATATCGAAGTTCCGTTAATGACAAACCTCTTTTACGATCAAATGAAGCCCAATGAACAAAAAATTTGTTTCGAAGGGATCGCTCATGTTTTTTTGGATTCGTATCTCAAATTTCGTAATTTCAAATGAAATTTTGATTTATTTTTTGAGGTTTTACTTAAGTTTTCTAATCCTATGGCATAAACTTTTTGACTAAAGATGCAATAGATTTGCTAATGAGCAATAAGTGAACCTATCTATGCTGTGAGTGGACAGCTAATGGCTGTTAAGACTTTGAAAATAAATTTTCGAATTTTTTTTTAAAATTAGTAAATCGTAAACTTATTTTTGTGAACTGTAAGTTCGTCTCAGTAAAACAGGATTGAACTCCTTCATACCACTGCAACATACGTTATTCTCATTTGCGGCTTTATCAAATAACTATTGGTTATACGTCTTCAATGCCACAAGATTTCAAATTTTTTAAAAATTTTTTTGGACATTTCGTTTTATTGGTTCATTTTGAAATCTTATCACGTCATCCTAAAATTGATGGCTACATCTTCCTTTAGTGAAGACGTCCAAAGAATCATAGATAAAACTTTCTTAGAAAAAAATATGGTTTAAATGGCTTCAATACTTCCTTCTCCCATTTTTCTAAAGAAATTTTGGTTTTTGCCTGTTTTTATTGTTATTTTTCATAGTCATAAGACATATTGTGATGTCTTATTGATGACCTAGGCATGATAAACATCTTTGTATTGACATCGTGGCATAGCTTAGCTTATTCATTGAATTCCTATGAAAGCTTTTGAGTTTAATGGCTGTTAAGACTTTAAAAAATTTTTTTTTTTGAATTTTTTTTGAACATAAATCAATCTTAAGCTTATTTTCGTGGATTGTAAATCAGTCTCGGTAATGACAGAACCGCTTTTTTTCTACATCAACAACAATTTATCTAGTTAGGGGTTTTGTCTTCTAACTATTGGTTTTTTTGACTTCGGTGCACGAGTTTTCATAATTTTTAAAATTTTTGGATTTTTTTTTAGTAATTTTGGTTCCTTTTGAAATCGTATTACATTATCCTAATATTGATAGCTCCCATTGGCTTAGTGAAGACGTTCAATGGATCGTTGAAAAAGTTTCCAGAGAAAAAAGCTTATGGTTTAAATAGTTTCGACACTTTCTGCTCTCAATTTTAAACCGAACTTCTGGATTTTGCCTGTTTTTGTTGTTGTTTTCATAGTCAATGACTTGTTGTAATGTCTTATTGATAGCTCCCATTGGCTTAGTGAAGACGTTCAATGGATCGTTGAAAAAGTTTTCAGAGAAAAAAGCTTATGGTTTAAATAGCTTCGACACTTTCTTCTCTCAATTTTCTACCGAACTTTTGGATTTTGCCTGTTTTTGTTGTTGTTTTCATAGTCAATGACTTGTTGTAGTGTCTTATTGATAAATTTCGAATGAAAAACATCCTTGTCGTCACATCATCTAGGCATAATTTAGCGTATTGAATGCCTTGCGTTGAAAGCTGTAGAATTTTATGACTTTGATACTATGGGTTTTCTCAAAAATTTCGTGGTTTTGATGTATTTTTCTTTGCCATACGACTTATTGTGATGAGTTATTGATGTCACATGAATGAAACCTATGATTGCTATTTCATCGAGGCAGAATTTAGTGTGTTTAATTAACTGCGTTGAAAATATTTGAATTTAATGTCTTTGATACTAGGGCTTTTCTCAAAAACTTCGTGGTTTTAATATCTTTGTTTATATTTGTTGTTTTTCAAGTCATTTTGTAACAATAGAAACAATCACCTTGCTGTTAAGAAATTAATTGAAAATAGAAGAGTTTATACTGAAAAGTTCATTCTCTAATGGCTTTGAAACTTTTCTCGCTTAATTTTTGTGAGTTTGCTGTTTTTGCTTTTTTTTTACTTTTAGGTAGCCGTAAAATTCTGATCGGTCTCATAAACCTGTAATGTTGCCCATAAATCTGTAATGAGTGATGTTACCCGAAGCAGTCAGTTGAAAGCCAATAGTCTTAAAAATTATGATATACATCTTCAAAGATTTTTCAAAACTTTTCAGTTTTTTTGTTCTTTTCGTCATCTTATTCTCGTCATTGAGAAGTCCACTCCAATTCCTTGAATTTCAAAAAACAACTTGTCTACTAATATTATGTCGTAACTGATGTTTTGTTTGGTGGACACTATGCGTTTTCATAAAAAATATTGTGAGTGGTGTATTTGTGTTTCTTTTTTCTCTTCTTTTAGCTTATTCGGTTAATAACAGATCCCAATGATTTTCAAATGTGGCCCAAATGAACGAACTTCTTTTCTCTTTTAGTACAATTTTAGCTGAATGAGTATAAATGTAAACTGAAATAAAAATAAATAAAATTCAGATAATAGCTAATGATTTTAATGGCTTCAATAATTTGTGTTATTGTTCTTAATTTTTCGAGATTTTCTTCGTTTTTGTGTAAATTGTTCGTTTTTATTGAGATTTTCTGCGTTTTTAGTTTATTCCTATGGTTTAGTCTCAGCAAAGACAGGTTCCATTAGTTTCATATTGACTTTTTAGTAAATTTATCAAGAAATTTTTTGTTAAAAAGCTTAAGATTTTTTAGACTTTTGAAATTATTTGGTTTAAGAAATGTTGATTGATCTTTGACTTTAACCTCATTTTTTTCCCTATGTCAACTTTTTACCTAATCTCATTATGAAAATATTATCTCATATATCTGCTGTATTGTTAGCAAAAACTAAATTTGTGGAGTTAAGATTTTATCTGATTGCAATTTGACGTTGTTACTAGGTGCTTTTAAAATTATATATTGGGTTTCTGCCGTGAAAATTTTGTTTTTGCATATTTTGTTGTTTGCTGTTTGTTCTCGTAGTCTTTTTATTGGTAGATCTTGTGAGCGCTGTAATGAGAAATGGCATTATGTAATTCAATTAGTATTTACGTTTTGTAACGTGTTTTTTAAAGTCAAACATCTATTTTTGTTATCTCTTCATTTGGTTGACAATTAAGTTAAAAATGTAGATGAGCTCGGGTCGGAACATCATGTGCGAACGCACATTAACGAGCCACCTTGTTGTCATTATATCATCTTGCAATACGATAGGATGCCGTTGTTGAACGCATGATGAATTTTCCAGTCCGCAAAATTATTAAGTATTGACGTTAATATCAGAGTTAAGAGGATCAAAATTTCTGCAGTCACTAGTAATGTGTATATGGGTACCTCCTCAGCATAGAGCCGCGATACGGTACCCATATACTCATTACTCTGATTCCCTTTATATATCCACTACTACATATTACTTTTATATTCACTCAAAATCTGTCATTTCCTGTCTCACTTAGTGCAAACCACTAGTGTCGAGTTAAGCTGGTAATTAACTGTTATCAGACGGATAGTTTGGGTTCTATCAGTGAAACTGCTTCGCAGATAGACCTTCGGTCATGCTTCGCCATCCCCACTGACTCCAGTGGATGTCCCCAGATACTAGTATAAAACTAGTGAGATCGTGTAACAAGCACGTAAAACCAACTTGCGAAAATTGGTGTAAACACTTCGTGGATTACTTGAACAAAAAAGAAGTCTTGAACAAAAATTGAAAGAAATATTAAAATAATAAAAATTTTCATATATCCCCCTAATCAAAATTTAATCAATCTAAAACTAAAACTTTCTGTCTCACTTGGCGTAGTGGTTAAATCATCGAGTCTAGTTAAGTTGCTTTAGCAAACGGATGGTTTGGGGTTCCTTCCTCACTGACTCCAGTGAACGTCCCCCGACTTTGATGAATTAACATGAAACTAAGTGAGATAAAAAAACCAAATTCACAGTTCTTAAAAAGGATGATTCCTGCTGTGAGACTGTATATGAGACACACTGTGATGGGTATACAGTCAAAAACACTGTGATTGGTGGAAACACAGTGATCAGTGTTTTTCAGTGTAACATGAATATAAAAAAACCAAGCTTAACTCTTTTATAAATTTAAATTTTGCAGATATTTATATAAAAAATAATTGTAAAATCTAAATTCACCATTACAACTTTTAATACCTTTATCATCAAATGTACCAATAGCTATTTTATATTGTTCTTTTGTTTCTAAATGGTGTTTCTTACTATCAATAGTAGAATTTGTAACATATTTATTTTTAGCTTCATATATAGCGTTTTTATAGTCTTCAATAGTAATTTGGTTTTTAATAGTAGCTTTGGTTATACCTTTTAACTTTTTCTCATCTTCTCCGTTAACTGTATTATAAAAATATGCTTTAGCTTTAAGGAAGCAGGCTTCTCTAATAGTATCATTAGGTAATTCAACCTTCATCTTACCTAACTCATTATTATGTAAAACATCTTTTATCTTATTCATTTCAGTTTCATATTACTATCTAAAAGAACATTTATGTTTATAAATATACTATCAGTATCTGTATAATGATAACTACAATCTAACTCTTTCGCAAAGTAATCATGTATAGCTTTATACATAAATAGTTTAGTTTTCTCTAATATAACAAAACCAATATAATTAAACTTATCTAACTTAACATTACCTCTTGTTTTATGTACAGCCACTAGATCATCATCAAACTCTACAACATATGTAAAACTAATAATTTCTACTAATTTAATGTGTCTATCTACGTCATTAACTAACTCTACATCTTGTCTATTGTATACATTTCCTATTGTTTTTCCATAGAATGCATTATTCATCAGTTTAAAGAAAACATCTCCAAATTTATCACCCTTAGCTTTAGCTTCTTTTCTTTTCTGAATATTAAACTCATTATAAGGTTGTAACCACTCACTCTTACTATACTCCAATTTTTGCTGAACTGTAATATCTTCCAACTTAAAACCACTAGCTAAATACCAATCTAACATCTCACCATCAATTATATAATCGTTTTTATCCGTTAACTTCAACATTAACTTCTCATTTGGTATATATCCGTTTTTTTTTATTTTCATTTTGATAGTCTGTAAACTGAACAATGTTAGCCTTTGTCTTTTCTGCAAAGAATGGATAAATCTCTCTCTTTTGTTTAAACTCATCATTATACTTTACATCAATAGTATAGATATAAACTTTTGTAGAGCTAGAGCTAGTATAATCATTACCGTCACTTACTTTGATCTCACCAGTAGGTAACGCTTGAACCATAGCAGAAGCGTATAATGAGTTGAAGTCTAAGTATTTTGGATAATTCTTTTTCCCTGTATACTCAGGATCTATTTCTTTATTTTTACATTTTATATGACAATCACCTAGTACTGATGCTAACGCACCTCTAATACCATGTTGTATTGTAACATAAATATTAACTGTATTCTCTTTATAATATTTAAGTCTACCATTAGTATATTTCAATCCACATAACCAAGTTAATCCAGGAGTAAAATATGTGTAACAAGGATCTATTTCATAATAATCTAAATACTTATCTCTTAACCTTTCAAATACATCTACCGATAATCATACATCTGTTTTAAGATATAACATCATATAGACTTTTATTGATTTACATCCAGTATTATTCCAACAACCTATTGCTTGCTTATATTTTTTATCTGTAATACCATTTTGTTTCCGCTTAGAATAGAACGCTTCCTTAGATGTTAATGTTTTTTCGTGTAGTTTATCTATACTATCAAACCATTCAATTGGAAATATACCTTTACGTCTCTCTAACCCAAATTTGTTTAATGTTACACACTCTTTATCGCTCAAGGTTTTACTTATAGCATCTAAGCTAAGTGGATGGAAGAACCCAAACATATCTTATGCTTTTGCATAACCTATATCAATACTAAAATAAGTCTCATCAGTTGTAGTTAATACCTTAAGTCTAATCTTCTTTGCTAGTTTAGTTATAAATAAGTGATTATCATAATTTGTAGAATTAAATGCATATATTGGTACGAATGTATTCTTAGCTTGGAGGTGACATTTATTGTGAGCATAACCTCTAAATTTACCATTTAGATGATCATGATCTCTAACAATGTCCTTACCCAAGTTCTCTCTACAATAGAAACACTCAGTAGTAAGTGGAGTAATAGTATCTTCATTATGTGGCATATTAATTTCAAATTTCTCTTTAAATAAATTATTATAATAATTTACTCTACTTATAAACCAATCAACTATATCTTCACCGGAATGACTTTCATACTTATCTTCTAATATATCAGGATATACACTTTTTATATATAAACCACAAGCAACAGGAATGTGTTTTTTGTTTTTTATTATACAATCAAAATCATAATACATTGCAAATGGTACTCTGTTTTTATAATGGAACTTATCAAACGTTAGATATCCATCTTTATGGAAAGTTCTTCTTCCCACATGTTTCTGTGTATTACATAATTCTAAATGTTTGTTTAATGCATCTTCTGTTCTAAATGATACACAGCACTTTAGACATGGATAACATTTATATTTAGAAGATTTTCTTAATAAGAATGATACATCTTTACATAGGAAGTAATGATTATCCCAGTATAATGTATTACATCCTTTAGGATCATTATTATTGATTATTAGAGGATTAATAGTTTTATTTGTGCTTAGATTAAACACATTAAATAATTTTTTATCTAGATTCAGTTCTTTTATTTTTTGTAAGTAATAATAATCGTATGGAGGTGGAGGCTTTGGCAATTTTATCGCATTAATATACTCTGGTTTATTATATTTACTAACTCTATTTGGATCACGTGATGGAAGATGTAGATAAGCAATTAAACACCACAATAAACATTTTTTATCAGTATTATGTATATTAAGTATATATCTAGACGTGAATGGTAACTCAGTAGTACAACCACCAGTAGGATAAAACATATGTATATACATAGTCCTTTTAACAAATCTTCGCATGCTCCAACCAGATTGATTCATCTCTTGTTCTTGCGTTCTAGACTCAAGTTCACTATTCAACATATCCAAGTCATGTGGACCATTATATTGTCCAGTCATTAACCTAAATGTGAAGTCGTTTTCTTTTAACTTATCATCTGTGGGTTTTGTATACTTTACTATATCAAAGGTGTCATACTTGAAATGGGAATATATGTTGTACATGGCTTCTAATACTTTCAGGAATTAAGGATCTTCATAATTACTAATTGTTATCAATATTTGATTATAGTTCATATTATGATCAAATCCCAACTCATTAACTTTATATCGCCACTTCTTATCAACAAGTTATTTCTGTTTAACATTTTCTTTATGTTCCTCTGATTCATTGTGTTCATTGTTATTGTTATATCTGGTATTACATATATTGCAATATCCTTCAGTTATATTATGGGTCTCTGACCATGTTTCACCATTATCTTCAGTTACATTATACTTATCTGTATCCTTATCTTTACCATTAACATTATCCAGATGCATCTTTGTTTTTAAATGTTGATCCACACTATATTGACTCAGAGTAGTCTTACATAATATACATTCGAACTTACTCCCATTATTTATTATTTCCCCTTAAACTAATCTTGCATTATTCCTATGTTTTAATGTTTCTATATGTTTATTATATTCAGTATTATTATCCAGATACATATCACAACTATCACAATACTTTATTCCCTCTGGTTCAGGATACTGATTATCTATCTTTTGTTCCATATCTTCATTAGTAACTTTTATTCCACCCCGATTAGCACTCTCAATAAATTTCTTTCTATTATATAATCGATCATTCTTTTTATGTTTAAGTGATTGATTATGCCTATAATAATTCTTTTGAGTTAACTCTTGATTGCAAGCTTGATTTAAAATTATTTGTTTTAGGCTTCTGGACATAGACAAAATCATCAGATGAAGATGATTCTCTATCTGAAAGTGAATCTTTAGATTGATCTAAGTCTTTAGATAATTCTCTATCTTTAGTTTGATCTAAATCTGGATAAATTTTGCTTCAACCTCTCGCAATGACTCACACATATCTTCTTCTCGTTGTTTTAATTTTGCATCCTGTTTATCTTATGATTCTGTTATCTCTTCATTTATTTGATTAAACCTTCAGATTGATTCTAAAGGTTTTTCTGATTCTACCTTTTGTCTTTTTTCGTCTACTGGTTTAATTTCTTCCCTTGGTTTGTTTTCATTTTTTAACATTTGGGCTGCCATGCTAGTAGAACTAGATTGAGTTTTCTCACTTCCAGATTGGATTTGTCCACTTCCAGATTGGACTTCTCCACTTCCAGATTGGACTTGACCTCTTCCAAATTGAGCTTGCTCACTTTGAGATTGAAATTGCCCATTTCCAATTAGAATGTTCCCGTTGTTTTCCTGCACGTTCATTTTTATACATCAAATTTTGAAGTAATATTGTTTATAGCCCTTTTCAATACTATAAAATTATTAGTACTAAATGCAATAATTGTAAAGATAAAGCTTGGTGTTGGAGTTGTAATGCGTGCCAAAGTAAACCTTTATCATGTTTTGTATGTAATGAAATTATAACATATATAGAGAGACATAATCATATGGTTATACATTATAATGATCCCAATCAGTATTTATTTTGTAAAAAGTGTAAAATAAATAAACATATCTCTGACTATAGATTTAAACCTTACACTTGTAGGATATGCTTATATCTCAATAGATATAGATTTGGTCATACTAAAGAAAGACTTAGAGAACATGTAAAAAAAATTTAATATCGAAGTTTAGTCCTATTAAAATGTTACTTGCGTTCCCGTTATTTATTATGTTGCTTTTTATTAATATAATTGCTCATTGGAATTATGATAATTATTCTGATTTAAGGAAGAGATTCAAAGGATATAGGAATGTTGTACCAGAACCATTTGAAATTAAAAAACATAACTTTATTATTTATGGTCCATCAAATTCTGGTAAAACAACTTTTATAAAAGATTTTTGTGGTTTGTATGATACTGTTAATGTATTCTGTATTGATGGTAGTGAGTGGAAGGCATATAATGTATATGGCCTTGATGATTTAAAACTATTAGACAATTTAGATGGTTTTGCTAATAGGCGTATTATATTTGATGATATGGGAGAAAACATTAGATTACCAGCTATAGACTCATTGTATTCTAAAGGTAGACATCACAATAATAATATAAGATGTGTAGGTCATACTGTAACAGATTTAAATACTAAAGCAAGAGATAACACCCCAGCTATATATATTACTTTAAATAGTTCACAACAATTCTTTGAAAGAGTACAAGAGAAGTTTAAAATTGATTCTAATCTATATAGATTTAAACATTATAAGTATGGCAATATTGTATTAGATAAAGATAAAAATGTTGTATATGATTTTAGAATTGGCTATCTTGATATTGAGAAGTATGGTGATTATACAGAGTATGAAGAAAAAGAACATAAGATACTAAGTAGCTATTTAACAGATAGAATGTTAGAATCAACACATATTAAACCAAATGAGTTGATGTTCTTTTTTGAAGAATATTTAGACTTTAAGGGAATAAAAAAATCATTTAATTTTGATAAAGCATATACGAATATAAAAAGTATATTTAATGGGATACATAGTGGATATCTTGCTATATTTGATGTAATTAGTGTATTAGGGATTGGATATAGTTACTATCAAAAATGTGGTAATAATAATGATAATAATATTAATAATAACAACAATGGTATAGATATAATGGATATAGATAAGGCAAAAATTAAATTAAGAAATGTTAAGAAGATGAAAATAGGTTATGTTTTTATTGATAAAGACAAAATTGATTTCAATGATCCATTTAATATAATATATATGTCAGCTATTAGTCTTGTATCTATTTATGCAACCCATAAGGTTATTAATTCTAAAACTAAAAATGATGATAATATGTAGAGAATGTAATATTGAAATTGATTCTAGTAGTGAATATCCAGAACATGAACTAATGAATCATTATAATAATTTACATAACAATTTAATTGAAAGATGTATGAAATGTATGCATAGAAAATATAGTGGTTATCACTTTTTGGATAAATGTAAAGTTAATAGAACAGGCCTTATAACATCAGTACATAGTTATATTGATTATACCGATATTAATGATAGTGATAGTAATGATAATATTGATAACAAAAAAGATAAACAAAAAGATGATTTAAATAAGATTTTAAATGAACTAAAACATAATATTATAAAGATTTTAAAAAATTACATTAAAAACTAATTAAAAGCAGAAATTATATATGAGATAAAAACGGAAATTATAAATGACTTAAAAACAGAAACTAATATTAAGAAGAAAAGTAATGAAACTGATAGTAAAACAACTAGAATTTGTTGTTTATGTAAAATTGAAAGGATTAGAGATTGTTTTTATAAAACTGGTTGTTTATGTAAAGATTGTTGTTCTCAAAAATTTTCATGTCCCATATGTAATATTGTTATAAATAGATCTTCTCTTAATAAACATAAAAAAAGCGCACTTAGTAATCAATCCCAAATTTCTGACAATATCTAAGAAAAATGATTACAAATTACAAAGATTACATGAGATTACATGAGATTACGTGGATTATTATGGATTATATATAATTATTTTAATCATGATAATCCCGAATTCTGCGGGATTATCATGGTTAAAATAATCTATATAATCCATAATAATCAATGTAATCTCATGTAATCTCATGTAATCTTTGTAATTTGTAATCATTTTTCTTAAATATTGTCAGAAATTTGGGATTGATTACTATGTGCGCTTTTTTTTATGTTTATTAAGAGAAGATCTATTTATGACAATATTACATATGGGACATGAAAATTTTTGAGAACAACAATCTTTACATAAACCACCAGTTTTATAAAAACAATCTCTATTCTTTTCAATTTTACGTAAACAACAAACTCTAGTTGTTTTATTATCAGTTTCATTACTTTTCTTCTTAATATTTGTTTCTGTTTCAAGTCATTTATAATTTCCGTTTCTATATCCTTTATAATTTCTGTTTTTAATTCATTTTTAATGTAATCTTTTAAAATCTCTATAATTTTATGTTTTAGTTCATTTAAAAACTTATTTAAATCATCTTTATCTTTATCTTTTTTTGTTATCAATATTATCATTACTATCACTATCATTAATATCGGTATAATCAATATAACTATGTACTGATGTTATAAGGCCTGTTTTATTAACTTTACATTTATCCAAAAAGTGATAACCACTATATTTTCTATGCATACATTTCATACATCTTTCAATTAAATTATTATGTAAATTATTATAATGATTCATTAGTTCATGTTCTGGATATCCACTACTAGCATCAATTTATTTATTACATTCCCTACATATTATCATCATTTTTAGTTTTAGAATTAATAACATTATGGGTTGCTTAAATAGATACAAGACTAATAGCTAACATATATATATTATATTAAATGGATCATTGAAAGCAGCTTTGTCTTTATCAGTCAATACTTAACCTATTGTCATCTTCTTACCATTTCTTAATTTAATTTTTGCCTTATCTATATTCATTATATCTATACCATTAATATTATTATTAATATTATTATCATTATTATTACCACATTTTTGATAGTAACTATATCCAATTCCTAATACACCAATTACACCAAATATAGCAACATGTCCACTATGTATCTCATTAAATATACTTTTTAGATTCGTATATGTTTTATAAGAATTAAATGATTTATTTATTCCCTTAAAGTCTAGATATTCTTCAAAATAGAACATCAACTCATTTGGTTTAATATGTGTTGGTTCTAACATTCTATCTGTTAAATAATTTCTTAGTATATTATATTCCTTTTCCTTATACTCTGTATAATCAACATACTTCTCAATATCAAGATCGCCAATTCTAGAATCATATACAACATTTTTATCTTTATCTAATATAATATAATAGTCACTGATAGTATTATAATTTATTATGCCATACTTATAATGTATAAATCTATATAGATTAGAATCAATTTTAAACTTCTCTTGTACTCTTTCAACGAATTAATTTGAACTATTGAAAGTAATATATATATAGCTGGGGTGTTATCTCTTGATTTAGTATTTAAATCTGTTACAGTATGATCTACACATATTATATTAATATTGTGATGTCTACCTTTAGAATACAATGAGTCTATAGCTGGTAATCTAATATTTTCTCCCATATCTTCAATTATAATAAGACGATTAGCAAAACCATCTAAATTGTCTAATAGTTTTCAATCATCAAGGCCATATACATTATATCTCTTCCACTCACTACCATCAATACAGAATATATTAACAGTATGAAGCAAACCACAAAAATCTTTTATAAAAGTTGTTTTACCAGAATTTGATGGACCATAAATAATAAAGTTATGTTTTTTAATTTCAAATAGTTCTGGTACAACATTCCTATGTCCTTTGAATCTCTTCCTTAAATCAGAATAATTATCATAATTCCAAAACAATTATAATAATAAAAAGCAGCATAATAAATAACGGGAACGCAAGTAACATTTTCATAGGACTAAACTTCGATATTAAATTTCTTTACATGTTCTCTAAATCTTTCTTTGGTATGACCAAATCTATATCTATTGAGATATAAGCATATCCTACAAATGTAATGTTTAAATCTATAGTGAGAGATATGTTTATTTATTTTACACTTTTTACATATTAAATATTGATTGGGATCATTATAATGTATAACCATATGATTATGTCTCTCTCTATATGTTATAATTTCATTACATACAAAACATGATAAAGGTTTACTTTGGCACTCATTACAACTCCAACACCAAGCTTTATCTTTACAATTATTGCATTTAGTACTAATCATTTTTATAGTATTGAAAAGGTATATAAATAATATTATTTCAAAATTTGATGTATAAAAATGAATGTGCAGGAAACCAACGGGAACATTCTAATTTGAAATGAACAAGTCCAATCTCAAAGTGAGCAAGCTCATTTTGGAAGAGGTCAAGTCCAATCTGGAAGTAGACAAGTCCAATCTGGAAGTGGACAACTCCAATCTGGAAGTGAGAAAGCCATCTAGTTCTACTAGCATGGCAGCCAATTGTTAAAAAATAGAAACAAACCAACGGAAGAAATCAAACCAGTAGACAAAGAAAAGATAGATATAGAAAAACCTTTTGAATCAGTCAGAAGGTTTAATCAAATAAATGAAGAGATAAAAGAATCATATGATAAATAGGATGCAAAAGTAAAACAACGAGAAGAAAATATGTGTGAGTCATTGCGAAAGGTTGAAGCAAAATATTATCCAGGTTTAGATCAAACTAAAGATAGAGAATCATCTAAAGGCTTAGATCAATCTAAAGATTCAGATTCAGATAGAGAATCATCTTCATCTGATGATTTTGTCTACGTCCAAAATCCTAAAACAAATAAGTTTAAATGTGAATTTAAACAAGTTTAAATGAGAATCAAGAGTTAACTCAAAAGAATTATTAGAGGCATAATCAATCACTTAAACAAAAAAAGAATGATCGATTATATAATAGAAAGAAAATTATTGAGAGTGCTAATGAGGGTGGGTTAAAAGTTACTAATGAAGATATAGAACAAAAGATAGATAATCAGTATCCTGAACTACAGGGAATAAAGTATTGTGATAGTTGTGATATCTATCTGGTTAATAATACTGAATATAATAAACATATAGAAACATTAAGACATAGGAATAATGTAAGATTAGTTAATGGGGAAATAATAAAGGATGGGAGTAAGTTCGAAAGCCATGTATAACATATATCCCCATTTCAAGTTTAACACCTTTGATATATTAAAGTATACAAAACCTACAGATGATAAGTTAGAAGAAAACGAATGCACATTCAGGTTAATGACTAGGCAATATAATGGTCCATATGACTTGGGTATATTGAAAAGTGAACTTGAGTCTAGAATGCAAGAGGAAGAGATGAATCAATCTGTTTGGAGCATGCAAAGATTTGTTAAAAGAACTATGTATATACATAGGTTTTATCCTACTGGTGGTTGTTCTACTGAGTTACCATTCACGTCTAGATATATACTTAATATACATAATACTGATGAAAAATGTTTATTGTGGTGTTTAATTGCTTATCTACATCCTGCATCACGTGATCCAAATAGAGTAAGTAATTATAGTAAACCAGAGTATATTAATGAGATAAAATTAATTCCAAAGTTTCCACCTCCATATGATTACTATCATTTACAGAAAATACAAGAACTGAATAAATATAAAATATTATTTAATGTGTTTAATCTAAGTAAAAATAAAACTATTTATCCTCTATTAATCAATCATAATGATCCTAAAGGATGTAATATATTATACTGGGATAACCATTACTTCCTATGTAAAGATGTAGCATTCTTATTAAGAAAATCATCTAAACATAAATGTTATCCATGTCTAAAATGTTGTGTATCATTTAGAACAGAAGATGCATTAAATAAACACTTAGATTTATGTAATACACAGAAACATGTGGGAAGAAGAACTTTCCATAAGGATGAACATCTAAAGTTTGATAAGTTCCATTATAAAAACCGAGTACCATTTGCTATGTATTTTCATTTTGAATGTATAATAAAAAACAAAAAACACATTCCTATTACTTGTGGTTTATATATAAAAAGTGACTATCCTGATATATTAGAAGATAAGTATGAAAGTCATTCCGGTGAAGATATAGTTGATTGGTTTATAAGTAGAGTAAATTATTATAATATTTTATTTAAAGAGATATTTGAACTTATTATTCCACTTAATGAAGGTACTATTACTCCACTTACTACTGCGTGTTTCTATTGTAGAGAGAACTTGGGTAAGGACATTGTTAGAGATCATGATCATCTAAATGGTAAATTTAGAGGTTATGCTCACAATAAATGTAACCTCCAAGCTAAGAATACAATCGTACCAATATATGCATTTAATTCTACTAATTATGATAATCACTTATTTATAACTAAACTAGCAAAGAAGATTAGACTTAAAGTATTAACTACAACTGATGAGACTTATTTTAGTATTGATATAGGTTATGCAAAAGCATAAGATATGTTTGGGTTCTTCCATCCACTTAGCTTAGATGCTATAAGTAAAACATTGAGCGATAAAGAGTGTGTAACATTAAACAAATTTGGGTTAGAGAGACGTAAAGGTATATTCCCATATGAATGGTTTGATAGTATAGATAAACTATATGAAACAACATTACCACCTAAGGAAGCATTCTATTCTAAGTTGAAACAAAGTGTTATTACAGATAAAGAACATAAGCAAGCAATAGATTGTTGGAATAATACTGGATGTAAATCAATAAAAGTCTATATGATGTTATATCTTAAAACAGATGTATTATTATCGGTAGATGTATTTGAAAGGTTAAGAGATAAGTATTTAGAATATTATGAAATAGATCCTTGTTACACTTATTTTACTCCTGGATTAACTTGGTTATGTGGATTGAAATATACTAATGGTAGACCTAAATATTATAAAGAGAATACAGTTAATATTTATGTTACAATACAACATGGTATTAGAGGTGCGTTAGCATCAGTACTAGGTGATTGTCATATAAAATGTAAAAATAAAGAAATAGATCCTGAGTATACAGGGAAAGAGTTTATCCAAAATACTTAGACTTCAACTCATTATACGCTTCTGCTATGGTTCAAGCGTTACCTACTGGTGAGATCAAAGTATGTGACGGTAATGATTATACTAGCTCTAGCTCTACAAAAGGTCATATCTATACTATTGATGTAAAGTATAATGATGAGTGTAAACAAACAACAGAGAATTATTCATTCTTTCCAGAAAAGACAAAGGCTAACATTGATCAGTTTACAGACTATCAAAATGAAAATAGAAAAAACGGATATAAACCCAATGAGAAGTTAATGTTGAAGTTAACGGATAAAAACGATTATATAATTGATGGTGAGATGTTAGATTGGTATTTAGCTAGTGGTTTTAAGTTGGAAGATATTACAGTTCAGTAAAAATTGGAGTATAGTAAGAGTGAGTGGTTACAACCTTATAATGAGTTTAATATTCAGAAAAGAAAAGAAGCTAAAGCTAAGGGTGATAAATTTGGAGATGTTTTCTTTAAACTGATGAATAATGCATTCTATGGAAAAACAATAGAAAATGTATACAATAGACAAGATGTAGAGTTAGTTAATGAAGTAGATGAATACATTAAATTAGTAGAAAATATTAGTTTTAAATATGTTGTAGAGTTTGATGGTGATCTAGTGGCTGTACATAAAACAAGAGGTAATGTTTGTTAGATAAGTTTAATTATATTGGTTTTGTTATATTAGAGAAAACTAAACTATTTATGTATAAAGCTATACATGATTACTTTGAGAAAGAGTTAGATTGTAGTTATCATTATACAGATACTGATAGTATATTTATAAACATAAATGTTCTTTTAGATAGTAATATGAAACTGAAATGAATAAGATAAAAGATATTTTACATAATATTGAGTTAGGTAAGATGAAGGATGAATTACCTAATGATACCATTATAGAAGCCTGCTTTCTTAAAGCTAAAGCATATTGTTATAATACAAATAAAAGAGAAGATGAGAAAAAGTTAAAAGGTATAACCAAAGCTACTATTAAAAACCAAATTACTATTGAAGACTATAAAAACGCTATAAATGAAGCTAAAAATAAATATGTTACAAATTTTACTATTGATAGTAAGAAACACCATTTAGAAAAAAAAGAACAATATAGAATAGCTATTGATCCATTTGATGATAAAAGTATTAAAAGTTGTAATGGTGAATTTAGATTTTACAATTATTTTTTATATAAATATCTGCAAAATTTAAATTTATAAAAGAGTTAAGCTGGGTTTTTTATTTTCAGGTTACACTGAAAAACACTGATCACTGTTTTTCCACCAATCACAGTGTTTTTGACTGTATACCCATCACAGTGAGTCCCATATACACAGGGATCATCCTTTCATCCATCACAGTGAGTCTCACAGCAGGGATCATCCTTTTTAAGAACTGTGAATTTGGTTTTTTTTTATCTCACTTAGTTTCATGGTAATTCATCAAAGTCGGGGGACGTTCATTGGAGTCAGTGAGGAAGGAACCCCAAACCTTCCGTTTGCTAAAGCAACTTAACTAGACTCGATGATTTAACCACTACGCTAAGTGAGACAGCAAGTTTTAGTTTTAGATTGATTTAATATTGATTAGGGGGATATATGAAAATTTTTATTATTTTAATATTTCTTTCAATTTTTGTTCAAGTTTTCTTTTTTGTTCAAGTAATCCACGAAGTGGTTACCCCAATTTTCGCAAGTTGGTTTTACGTGCTTGTTACACGATCTCACTAGTTTTATACTAGTATCTGGTGACATCCACTGAAGTCAGTGGGGATGGCGAAGCATGACCGAAGGTCGATCTGCGAAGCAGTTTCACTGATAGAACCCAAACTATCCGTCTGATCACAGTTAATTACCAGCTTAACTCGACAGTAGTGGTTTGCACTAAGTGAGACAAGAAATGATAGATTTTGAGTGAATATAAAAGCAATATGTAGTAGTGGATATATAAAGGGAATTAGAGTAATGTGTGTATGTGTATATGTATATCCCCCCAAATGTAGGTAAATTTTTGTTCAGAGGACAAGCCAGATAATTACAGTTGTCCAACTCATTCGAATTACTCGATTATCTTACGAGATACCATTTTTTGTTTTTTAAATAAAAAATAAATAGGCTTGCAAGTCTTTTTTTGCTGGAGCTCTAGAGTAGCAAATTTGAAAAATGTTGCAATGACACTGGTAAAAGTCTCCAAAGATTTGTTTATTCTGCAGTTTAACAGCGACGAATCTAACGTGTATATTCCTTCATCGAAATAAAAACAGCAGTTGGCGAGCTAAATGCTTTTCTCCTATATAGATTTTTTTCAAAAATACGTTCTCAGGGCGGAAAATGATAGTAGTCTTATGCGAATAAGAGATGCTAATATATAATAAAGTTAGGCAATCATTCTCTAATTTTAAAAAATACAACAGTAACTTAAAAAGTATGCTATCACATTTTGCCAAAGCAGGCTGAATTTTTTTTGCCTTTTTGTTTTCAATATATTTAAGAAATAAAATTTGTTTCAATTTGTCCACATAACTTTGCGATCTGACATGCTCCTAGTTCTAAGTTTGATTAAAAAACGCGAAAACTACAGTTTATAAATTTTCAGTTTGTTTTTTTTTCAAACCGAATAAATTTTTTTTCTCCTGTCTACCTAATGTTAGAAATTATTTTTTTCACAAAAATACATAACAATTTTGGTTCAGAAAAGGAAGGAGAATGTTCGTTAATGTTTTGATTAGGATTCTTTTTTATGGCTATCTGTTTTTCGCCAGTCTCTCAAGCTGACGTCCTTGACATGATCCCAATTTTATGCGCTCTATTTTTTCGCTTAAGTTTATTGCCAGTCAAGCCGCCCAGGATGAGGCGCGCGTTAATGATTAGACCAATCCATACTAAAATCAGCAATGAGCAGAGCCATCCAGACAATAATCAGCCATGATGAGGCTTTAGATTGCTTTTCGTACGTGCTCAATTTTAGCTTTTTTTGTTGTTGAATTGAACAAACAAATCCGGGCAATAACCACCAACGATCAAACTTTAGCTCGTTTTTCATGTGCTCGTTTTTAGCGTGCCCAAAATATGAAACGACTCCCCAATAGCAGAACTAAGCCAATAGGAAATCTTAAAATTACCTGTTTTGCCTGAGAATTCTGATAGTTTTATAATGTTATTTTCTTAAATGGGCGCGCCCCTTATCAAAGCGTGATACAGACTCCCTAAACTTCAAATGTAAATTACCCTTTCCGATCGTAGATAATTTTATCAAGGGTTGCTTACTCATTTGATCACAACACAGGCTGCAAGCCAGAAAATGCTTATATGCGCAGCAATACTTAAATTTTGTAGACCAATATTTGCAATTTCTCCTAAGCACAAAAATCATTGAAATACTTTTGTATTTTGCTGATTGATTTTAGCTCTGGTAGGAATTGTTTTGTTCAAGAATTCTCAAGTGAGACTCATTTGCCCCTCTTGGGTCACACGCCTTAGTCTGTGAATAGTTGTCATTATCTATCAGCATAACATAGTTATTGAATCATGTTATACTACATCCAATTGAATGATGTCCTGTGAAATCGATGCCCTTCGGTTGAAGAAACTACACAGACCTTAAAAGATTATTTTTTTAACGATTTTACTAATAATATAAGGAAAATGGGGAAAAACGAATAAAGTCCGAGCGATTAATATTTTAAAAAGTACAACACTTATTTGAAAAAGTATGCTATCACTTCTTGGCAAAGCAGGCTAAATTTTTTGCTTCTTTGTTTTCGAACATACTTAAGAAAGGATTTTTGTTTTCCTTAAACAGTTGTCTTAAATTCAACCGACACTATTTTTAAATAAGACAATTTTCGTTATTTGGCAACATATTTTTGTGATCTGATATGTCTCTAACTCTAAGTTGGATTATAACCAGGTTCTTGTCTCAAAAACGTGAAAACTACAATTAATAATTTTTCAGGTATGTTTTTTTTCTCAAACTGAATGAGTTTTTTTCTCCTGTCTACATATTGTTGGAAAATTTTGTGTTAACAAAATTACATAACAGTTTCTGTTCAGAAATTGAAGGAGATTTATCGTTAATGTTTTGATGGTGATTGCTTTTTATGGCTACGTGTTTTTTCGCCAGTCTCTCAAGCTGACGTCCTGGACCTGATCCAATTTTCATGCGCTTTTTTTCGCTCAAACTTATCGCTAATCAGACCGCACAAGTTGAGGTGCATGTAAATGATCAGACCAATCCAAACTATAATCAGCCATGACCAGACTCACTTGGACGATAATCAGCTTTGATCTTTAGCTTGTTTTTCATACATGTTCATTTTTTACTCGTTTTTTTTCTGGTTGCCATGATCAGACCCATTCAGACAATAATCAGCCATGACCAGACTTTAGCTCGTTTTTCATATGTGCTCGTTTTTAGCTTGCTCAAATTATGAAAGACTCCCTAATAGCAGAACTAAGCCACTAGGAAATCTTTCAGTTACCTGTTTTTCCTGAGTATTCTGATAGTTTTATTGTGTTATTTTCTTAAATGGGCGCGCTCCTTATCAAAGCGTGATCCAGACTCCCTAAATTTTAAGTGTAAATAACCCTTTCCGCTCGAAGATGGTCTTATCAAAGGTTGCTTCCTCATTTGATCACAACACGGACTGCAATCCACACAATGCTTATGTTCTCAACAATACTTAAAAATTTTAGAGCAATAGTTGCAAATTCTCCTCAGCACAAAAATCATCGAAATAATTTGCAGTTTCCTAATTGATTTTATCAGTTGGAGTAGGAATTATTTTGTTCAACAATTCTCAAGTGAGTCTGATTAGCCCCTCTTGGGTCTCGCGCCCCGACTTGTGAATAGTTATCATCATCTATTAGCATAACCTAGTTATTGAATCATATTATACTACATCCAATTGAATAATGTCATGTGAAATCGATGCCCTATGGTTGAAGAACTTACTCTGACCTACAGGAATTATTTTCAACTATTTTAATGGTAAAATAAGGAAAATAGCGGAAAACGAGTAAAAGCTGAACGATTAATGGCTAGTTTTTGAATCTTGAACCAGCCTTTTTTAGAGCATGATTCAGGCAGAAACCAAAATTCATAGATAGTAATTTAGATCTTTTCCGTTTGTGTAGGTCCCCCCAATCTTAGTGGATGCATATTATTTGCCCCTCCCCTAAAAACAAAAACACACGTGCCGCATTGTTACATAGTGGTTTACTATGTAACAGCATGCGCTCTGTATAACTGGGGGTTGTAGGTTGCAGTATGGTTGCATACTTGGGGCGGGGTTCACAAACGGAAAAGAAATTTATCCCACATTTAACAATTAAGTGTTGCATGCTATAAGCTGTCCGGAGGGGGGGGGGGGGGGGGGCAGAATGGATACCGGAAAAGATACAATAAATTATACCTTGTCGAACTCTGTCACTGCAAATAACGGCCGTAAGCACAACCAAATTTCCCAAGGGCATATTAAAACAAAATAGAAAAGAAGCATTGTCCTATAAACGTTTACTTATCCCAATTTGGTTTTTCAGTTGTTTTGTTTCCCCAGTTCAACCAGAGTCTGATCTCATTACCATTCAAGCGCACAATTTTTGCCACCCTCCGCCTGTCTCTGCTTCTGATCGTTTCCCCAGCTACCATATTTACATAAAACAGAAATGAACTGCAGTACTGTTTTTCTACTTGTACTTTCACTTCTATTACAATTAGCTTCTACTTTTAACCCTGTTAGCCCAGAGTACAACAAGCACGTGCGACCCAATGAAGGAAAGAGACCAGATGAGGTCAAAATCGGAATTTTTATCGACTCTGCCTGGACTGTCTCTGAAGCTGATAAGATTGTCGTACTATATATTTATTTACAGGTGAGAAACAACCATCCAATCAATAGTTTTAATAATTATAATTAACTCTAGTTATGTTCATTCTAATCGGTTAAGTGGCTCAAAGGATCATTCAACATGAGGTTCACCATATTATCATTATTCAAAATTTTAACTCAGAGATATGATTCGCACTACTAAAAGCGTAAAATATAAAAAACTAATTCGATTGGAGGAGTTTTAAAATTTCAGGATAGCTTTTCCAAGTTACCGCGAGGATTCAAGTTTTTGACACTCCGTCCATTTCGCGCTTTAAAAAATTTCATTATGACGGGAATTTCAACCGTTTGCCAAATGAATGTTTGCACTGCGAAACTATAAACGAGCGAAGACTTCAAATGCTGAACAGAGATATCGAGTCTCGAATATTTCAGAAGACTCACAGAAGTTATGGCTAAATTAAGCCAAATGAGCAAATTTTTGATAGATTTGTAAACTCTGTCTCCAGGTTTCAATTACGTGCTACTGAAAAAGATATTTTCAAAAAATAAGAGTAATTTTGATTTTCTACTATGTAGCATTTCTTCGAGGCCTGAGTTCAGATAGATGTTTGTTGGTAGTTGCCTACTTTGATCTGACTGAGAAATTGCTTAAAATATTCAAATGCACCAAACTTTTTTCTCATTGGTCGGCGAGAACTTACAAATTTTTTCAATCCTTTTTCATTACACCGCAGAGGTATACCAAAATTGTCACGGAGAGATATGCCCGATGCGTGTATCTTGTGTTCGTTTTTACTATGTTAATACATTGAAAAGTCATGTAGCTGGTTCAATTTATGGCTCAAAAATGCTCTTAAGACTTTTTTATTATGAACTGATTGGAATTGTAAATGTTTTTGAAAACAGCAAAGCCAGAGCTTGAAGGTGATAAAAAGCTTTTTGGTCAAAGTATAAGGCAGTTACATGAGAAGCAGCTGCATTCAAATAAGCCGTCCGATTTTTGAATAAGCCCAATCAGACTGCGAGATCGTTCAAGGATCTATAATTCTTACAATCGTTTGTGTAAAAAGGAGCCAGAAATCACTTTTTCTTCTTTTTTGTTGCTGCTTCTATTAAATAAAAGAGGCGCGTTAGCTGGTTCATAAAAATACGAAGTTGAAAGATTAGTAACAAGTTTAATTTGCCGTTTTGAACGGATTTATATTAATATTTTTAATAACTAAGGTGAGTGACACCACGTTTTGTCAGAATTTGACAAAAGAATTTTTGAATAAAACAAAACGGTTGTTGTAGCAAATTATTCCCGTAAAATAAATCTTTTTTCGATGACTCAGGTCTATTAATTTTTTTAAAAGTGCGTAATTTTTTTCTTTGAGTACCTGAAATCTTTGTTTCTCCTCACAATTTCTGCATAAAAATAATTTAATCAGTTACAGAAAAAAAGTATTTCCACACACATACACACACCCACCCACACACACACACACACCCACACACACACACAAACTCGCACACACACACACCCACACACACACACACACACACCCACTCACACACCAACACGAAGTGTATATAAAAGAAATTGTATTTTTCGTAACTTTAATCAGAAGAATCCTTTTTTAAGAGAAACTATTGCAGTTGAAATCTGTTCTTCAAAATTCTTCAAAATCTGTTCTTCAAAATAACAAAACAAGTTGATTTTTAAGGGATTAATTTTGTTCTCTCATGGCTAGCAGTAGATATTTTAAAAAAGTAATTTTCTCAAAAAGTTGAGAATAAAAAAGTTATTTCAGTCGGAGTGGCATGACCAGCGGTTAAACAAAACATGGCTGGATCTCTACAGAAGCATACATGGTCATGATTACGTCAGCGAATGCAGCAACACCAGCTGCGACAAGGCAATAAGTTTGGGCAGTGGTTTCGCCGATCAGATATGGAAACCTGACTTTTGCTTTAACTCAGGTAACCTTTAAGCTGTTTTCATTCTGCCCACAATTTAGTTGAAGGGAAGATACAATATGCTCAAGTTTTTTTTGGTCCAAATTGGCCAGTTGATCTGTTTATTGTAGACAGTGGTACCTCTAGACGGAGTCCATCAAGCGTATGGAATATTTTTCTTTCGCCTTTCTGAGTCTGAATCGTTTTGTTCGCAAACTTTGTCAGTTTTTATACTTATATAGGGCAGAAATTAATTTGAAGAGGGGTATTTATACCAATTTTTTTGCTTTCTCGAAGATGCTTCATTTTCCATGA
Organism: Convolutriloba macropyga; assembly: GCF_964194025.1. Lineage (NCBI taxonomy): Eukaryota > Metazoa > Xenacoelomorpha > Acoela > Convolutidae > Convolutriloba > Convolutriloba macropyga. The sequence goes on from NC_134472.1 coordinate 8,952,481, forward strand.
GCTTTTTTCATCGCCCTTAATCCTGATTGAGTGTACAGGTCCAACCGTTTATCTTTCACTGTGACATCTAAAGCTGTTCGAGAGAAATGAATAGAAAAAAGAACCTCTTTTGAAAAAGATATTTTTTGTTTTAAAAGTTTTCACTTTCCTGGAGTTTTCACGCCACATTATTGCATGAGATTGTTCATACTCTGAACAATTTAGTCTATAAATATGCGATTCTTTTTTCTAGATAAGTATATGTGGATTTTTTATTTGGTTCTTAAAAACTAAACATACTTTATCGTCATTTCGATTTGATAATTTATTATTAGTATTATTATTTAAACAATGCGGTTCAGGAACCATTTATTAACTTGGTTGAAAGTGGGAAAACACTTGAAGTCCTATAAAAAAACCTAAATTGGCTTGCTGCATAAAGCAAGTTTTTGAGTGTTTTCCAAGTGTTATATAAAAATTTGGATCTTTCCGCTTGTGCCCCCACACCTCAGTTTGTTATGCTCCCCCAGTTACAGAGCACGTGCCATTACATAGGAAATCATTTTGTAAAAATATGGCACGTGCGTCGGGGGGTCAAATCATATGCACCCACTACTTTGGAGGGGGGGGGGGGGCACAAACGGAAAAGATCAAAAAATTTTCTTTTATTAATTGTGTTCTTTTACATTTTTTTTCAATTTAAAGAGATTTCTTAGCATCTTAATAGGACTAATTGCTGATCCTCATCCACTGAAAACATAATATAGTAAGTCACATAGAGTTGCAGCGCAAGCGAACGTTCGATAAGCTCGGGGCATGCAAATGGGCAGTGTTTTGCTAGATATCTGCATGTTTCAAATTTGAACTTTGACCTTTGAAACGTTCGATAGCGTTGCAACTTTATGGGACTGACTATAGAGTGCAGCCACAAAACTGTGCGCATTTTGAGAAAAGGCAAGTTTATGTTACCTTATTTTGAAGCACTTTTTTGGACGCTCTCCAAGTGGACTTGTGAGATGTTGATAGACGGCCACCGATACTATATTAGAGTCGTTTTGTTCATTTCAGCTGCATCAATCACCCTTGCAGATGAGAAGAACGACAATGTGGCAGTGCTACTCTGGGCTGATGGGAAAATCTTCTACTCCGTTAAATACATTCTCAGAAATTACTGCTCCATTGTGTTGACTCATTTTCCCTTCGACCGACACACTTGCCTCGTAGGTTTTCCTAGAACATACTTCTTTGAAACCTCCGCCAGAAATCAGAATTCGCTCAACATGTTTTTTGGTGCTTTTTCTTCTTCATTTCTTATGAGCACTTTAAACGCACATATTTATCAGTGACGTACAAAAAATTAATATTTTTTTTCATAAATTGATCAAATGTTGTGATAGCGTTCTCTTCCGAACAGAAGTCTCTTATATTGCACAAAAGTCTCTGCAAAAACAATGCTTCTAGATTCATGAAATTTTTCCTCAGCTCTTTTGCAAATTCAGTTGAAAAAAGTCGATCTTTTCTTAATTTTTATTTTAAGATGTAGTGAACTTATTAACTGATAAAGAACCACTTTAATACTTCACACGGAACGAGTTTCGATTAAAAAATAAATAGTGAACGAATTTCATACGGACGAAGGAAACGGATTTCATATCGATACTATTATTGTAAAAAACAATCGTAATGCCAATTTTCAACGCTCCATTAAATCAACTTACCGAAGATTTCCTACTAAAAAATTGAGCTTACTGACAAATAAGTTTATAAATGCAAGATACCGATAATTTCTCACATTGCATATCGAACACAGCATATCGACGATACTGAATTTTAAAACCCACGGGCATTTTTAACGTTTGTCTAAATCAAATAATATAATTCTTAATTTCAAAATCGACCATTTCTAGGAGGTGGTCTTTCTAAATACATTACCCTAAAATTACTGAAGTTTGAACATGACATTCCGACTGAAACAAAACATCGTGTATATTGAGGTTTTTGGGGCCTTATGTGGACAGCAGTGACGATTCTTATTCACTTTATTTGAATTTAGGCCGATGTTATCCACGGCAAACAAAATCGATATGCTAATCACGGACAACAGTCAAATATTTAGCTAAAATTTGTCACTCAATAAAACCGATAACGTAATTAATGTCCTTCCTCAATTTTAACATTTATTCATTTATTTCTTCAGAACTTTTTCCATTTAGCCTATAAATTTTTTGCTCAAATTTTTGCGACAATTATTTGAAACTCAATTAAATCCCAAGAATTTATTTTTCTTGTCAGCCGTGATATTTATAATTCAAAGAATGCTATATCTTTTCTAAATCCACAGTTAGTATTTCAATGGACATTTCTGTAATTAATAACCAGTTAGGTTTTAATTTGCTAAACTGTTTGATCCGTTCGTAATTATTTTAGTTATTTGATACTGTAACCATGCTAAGTAGTGATGGTATCGACAACAGTGGTGGTGAGAGTGGCCAAAACTACCAAAATCATGTCTCTGTTGAGCGCGCTTGACCGAAAACATACATCGATGACAAATTTGAAGGATATTTACAAATTTAAATAAAATCCGAATTAGTTTTGCTTACTGTCACAAAAAAAGTTCTTCAAAACTTTTTTTAAGTTAAATTCAATTAGATAGTTGGTGCGTAAAATTGGTTTATTAAACCCCCTTTTTCCTGTTCCTCTTGAATGGTCTCAGTATAAGTAACTAAATGATTTTCGTACATATAATCTAAATTTGAATAGCTCTGAAACGGTGCTGCAAAAGGCAAATTGCCTCCTAGCATTCGTTCAATACGACCCCAGACATTTGAGAAATTTTATCGTGTAAGATTTTACAAGTTTCCTTCAAAAATGTCTTATAAGTACTTTTAAGATTATGCGTCGCCTGACTTAGATTTTGTGAGATAATTTATCAGATCTTACGTGATAAACTTTTTTATCAGGTCCAATAAGATTTTACACAATAAAAGTTCAGTTTTGTCAGATGTTACAAGATAAAAATTCTGCCTTATAAGATCTTACACGATAAAAATTCTGTCCGACAAAAAATGATTATCGTGTGAGATCTTATAAGAATTTTTTAAGATCTTGTAAGATAAACATTCGGAAAACTATGACTCATCTTTTTGATAGGATTTTTATCAGATCTTATGCGATGAAAATTTTTTACTATAACATGTTCTACATATTGAAGACAATTCAAGGTTGCTTTCAAGCAGTAGCCAAAACACTACAGCTCGCAACACTAAAATTATCTTATATGGTCTTTTGAGACTTATAAGATATTGCGAAAAAGATTATTCGAGTGGTAGGGGCTTTTTCTGAGGCAGTAATTATCTAACTAGGCTGTAAAATGTTCTTCAAAGACCAAAACTATCTTGGACTGCTAAGTTTAGCCATAGTACCTGGTTAAGATTCAGAATTATACTAGCGTCAAAATAGAATCAACAAACATTTTTTGTTTCGAAATTGGTTAGTTGACCGATTATTTTTTTACTTTCATAAGAACTTGACTACGTTATACGGTTATAATGAAATCAATAAAACATGTTTTATCAGATCTTACACGATAAAAATTCAGCCCTACGTGAACTTTTATCGTGTGAGATCTGATAAGATACTTATCAGATCTTGCAAGATAACAATTTAGCAAAATGGAAATATTATCCTATAAAATCTGATAAGATACTTATCAGATCTTGATAAGATACTAGCAAAATGAATTTTTATCTTATAAGATCTGATAAGTATCTTATCAGATCTTACACGATTAAACTTCACGCAGGGCAGAATTTTTTTCGTGTAAGACCAGATAAGATCTTACACGATAAAGATTTTTGATCAGCATCTTTTCAGATCTTACACGATAAAATTCCTAAATCACTGGGGACGCTTTCTACTCTAATTTGTTTAACAATTCGAAGCTTGTATATTTGGTACTGAAAACAAATTTATTATGTACTTATTCCTCAAACACTCAACTTTATTTTTAAAACAATCGTGAGCAACAGTGACATTTATGAGCAAAGTCACTCGAGAAAATGTACTATTTGCATCGTAGTAGACATTTTTAGGTAAATGTAAAATTTACTACTTGCTTCGTAATGAGTGGAGGATAGTCATTAGTTTACCAGTTTTTTTCGCTAACAGCCGCTCAGGACAGTTGACGAGTACTAATCAGTGTGTATATATTTTAGATTCGTGTCAACTCCTACAAATACAACCATGGTTCCCTTCAACTCTTTTACGATCCATCCCTCTCTGGTATGTCTCGTGGACAGGAAACAGCCAACTTCTACTTTTCCGACTTCGATGACGAGAGAGACTACTACAATGTTTCTGATAATTATTCGGGGACTCTATTTGTGGAACACACGATCCAAATTCACATTCAGAGGAAGTTTGGAATTTTCCTTCTCACAATTTACCTGCCTAGTGCTTCCCTATCCGTTCTCGCGTTCGTAATTGCTTCTTCTATTTGTTTCTGCTCTATTTATAACTTCTAATTACTGTTATTTGTTGTTTTATTCGTAATAGTTATCTAGGCACTTTAGAATGAGGAGAATGAGAAAAGCTCCACTACGTTGATTTTTTTATTTATTTGTTTTATTTTACAACAGTATATTGATTTCAAAATAAGCGGAATAGATTCCAAGTATCCATTCAAAAACTGATCATTTTGGATAATTGGGCCACGGGCAAAAAGTAAGAACAAAATAAACCGTTTTTTGGTTCTATCACATGAAGAATTATTAAAAGGTGATTTCTGTAAGTAAAAAACATTTTCATCCAGGGAATAACCACAAGATTACAGAGCGATAAAATAATCATCAGAAGCAGAAATAAAGTATTCAAATTAAAACAAAAATGGCTGTTATAGATTTACATAAAGCATATATCCTTGCATAGGTTATGCACTATTTACAATAATTCTTTCAATACATTTCCCGCTAGTTTTTTGTGAAAAAATCAACTTAATTGCAATAAAAGTAAGCGATTATAATCCTTGTAGTAAAAAATCTTTGATGGAAACGAGGCATAAAATGGATATTCTCTGTAATGTCTTCAATCAACTCAAGTTAAACAACTTTTTAAGAAAATTAAAGAAAAACTTTTTTCTCAAGTATTGAGAGCCAGGGCAAAAACAGCGAATTAGTCATCATGGTTTGAGTCAGCAATTTGAGATAGCACTTCTAAACCACGTTCGTTACTACTCATTTTTCAGTATAATAAAGTTTTGCAGGCAAAACAAACTAAGGATACTTAAGTGGAAAGTTTTTGAAAACAAACTTTTTTGTAATAAGCGGAAACCTTTCGTGCTCGGAATCAAACTTCCCCATATGATTTATCAGATGAATTTTATCCTCGTTATTAATAATGCTGATTGATTAACTTTTGGTTTGATATGTGAAAATTTTTTTGCTGTTTCATTCTCATCTCGAGATTGTTCTCCTCGAAATCTCTTGTAAGTAATATATTTTCCTGTATCGAATATTTGACCAGCATCACAAAGCTTTTGTTTGCAATCTTATAGTTATTATCGGGGTTATCATTGTGACACGAAAACTATCGTAAATTAACGTGGACGGTTTGCCAGTTTTTCCAAACTCAAAGCAAGAAATTCTCTTGAGCTATATGATCATATTGCTTTTCAAAGAACTTGTATTGCAATGGGGCGATGTCTTTCTTACAACTTGAAAAAGTGTTTGTTTTATTTTCTGTTTTTTTATGTGGGTGATCAAGTCGGAAGTCCAGGGAGAAAAAGGGTTTAAAAAAGTTACTTGAGTAATAAAATTCGAAGAGCGGTGAAAAGAGAGATTGATTTTTTTCGTTGATACTTTCTTTAAAAAGAGAACGAGAAATGTAGTTGTGAGTAAAATTTCGCTAAGTGAGTGAATTTTTTTGATAACGTGTTTCTTTTTGAAACAGTTTTTATTCGCTTTTAGGTTTTTATGTTGTCTAACAGGTTATTGTTGAAAAAGTATTAATATTCAGCTTGTTTTTATACCTATTCGAAGTGTTATGAAGATAACGGGAATTTAACGCTAATTTGAGGGTCACCTCTGTTTACAACAAAAGATACAAGTTTCTTTTGCACCAAAATTATCTTTTTTTTCAAAGTTTAACAAAAAAGAGGAAATTTACACAATTTTAAAATTTTTTTTCTAATATTTTTCTCCATTTCTTTGAAATTAGAGATGTTTGTGAGCTCATAAAGGCTTGTTGATTTTCTTTGGTTAATCTGTTAGTGTTTTCTTCGCATGAAACAAAGGTTTTTGTTTGTTTTTGTACTTAAATTTTATTTTAAAAAATTTAACTTTCCGAATTTTTTAATGTTAGAAGTGTGGGATAAATGCTGGAGCAACAACTTTTAATTAATTAATTAATATTTGTTTTGTTTAGTCAGATGAAATTGCGTTTATGAATAGGTTGCATATCTTGTTTAGTTGATTCTTTTTTTATGATAAGACAGTTTTTTAGAGCTTCCTGCCCTGTACAGCTTGCTTTATATATTTTACTTTACAAAATATTGACATATAGATTAACCACAACAACTTACTTTTTGTTCAATCATGTTCCAGCCTACTTTGCATATTTTTTCTCTGAGATTTTTTTTTTCGTTCGGTTTCATTTAATGGATTGTCTTGTTTTTTTCTTATGGATTTTTTTCTTAAAGCTTGATGTATAAGATCATATCACAAAGTATGCTCAAAAGCTTTTTGTTTTTCTCATTTTTCTTGAACCATCATCAATCGAGTATTCAACCCTCGAGTGGTAATGAAATTGTGTCTTTTACTGAAATTGTGCTTGTGCTACCTTAAAAATGACAAACCACTCCTCGAGTCTTGTGATATTTTTATAAGCATCTGAGGAATGCTCAGAAATCAGATTATGATGCGTCTCATTCTGAAGAACTAGACTTCTGGGCCCTTCAATTTCTTGTCACCCCCCCCCCCCCCCAGAAAAAGGAAGAGGTCTGTAGATCGTTTAATATACTTACACGTCTCCTAGTAAACTGTAAATGATAAGTAAATCTAGTTTTCACTATTTTAGCTGGATCAACTTTTGGATCGACCCTCAGTCTACCCCGGAGAGAGCAGGACTGACTATAACTCTGGCCTTAGCTCAGATAGTGCTGATTACTGGCGTTGAGCAGAGCTTTCCTTCTGTTAGTGACTTCAAAATGATCGATATCTATCTGATTGTCAACTTCTTATTCAACATGGCCTGTCTGATCCAAACAGTGGTGGCCTCAGTGGTAGCAAAAAGAACCAGGAAATTCGGAAATTATAGTCGTCACAGGGAAAAAGCCATCCAAGATGATCCTGACGATGCAGTGAGTACAATTATATGTAGATTCAGGGTGATAAAACAAAAAAAATTATGACCTTTATTAAAGCTTTTTAAGCTTCTTTCCGCACTAAAAAATTATCACTATCACTTTATCAACCGATGTTGATCTATGTGAGTTATAATGTATGAGAAAGTACAGTAGCGGACCAATTTTTTATTAAGATAGATTTACGTCCAATGCAATTTTAATTTTTGAAATCAAATTCGTAATAATTTTCTAGCTTGGACGCTTATAGCACATTAAGTCGAAAGTTTCTTTATAGAACTGATTAATACTTTAGTTTTCACATGCACTTTAAATTTTAAGCCGAGAGAGTCGGGTCGGTACAGAGCGTCCGAACATAAATTCAGACTCAGCTCATATTATATTTTCTGTTATAGCGTAAAAACTACATGCTCAAACTTTGAACATTTAGCAATCAATATATAAGTAAAAGCAATTGATCTTCAGAAATTGGAGCAATTGATAAAAAAGTTGATAAAATTGAAGGAACAAGTAGTTCATTAAATGTTTTTCTCAATTTGACTCTCAACTCGATCAAAACGTTGTCAAGCATGGCGATAAGTTACAATTGCTTTAAATAAATGGCAGTTTTGCCATGTGTAAAAATCGAGTTTATGTTCAAACAATTCCGCCATAATTCAGCTAGAAAAACGTGGATCCAACTTTGAGGAAAAACAAGTTTTACAGATAGTGAAATTAGCAAAAGGGTAGGAAATAGCAACATGGTAGGATTAATTGTCTATATTGAAGCCGTCTGCATTAAAAAAGATAAGATATCGGTGAACATACTTTAATATGCAGATCTTCAGATCTCAGTAGTTAGCACTTCTTTTCCTGTTTCAGAAAAGGGACTACAAGCAACAGTTTTTTCAATAGATTTTTTTGTAGCAGTTACAAAAATAAAAAAAAATAATCTACAGAAAATTTAGATAAAAATTTTGTTTTTTTTTTCTGATAAATTAGACTTTTTAAATTTGACCAATTAAAACCTTTGTGACCACCAGTTTTTATGATCTTTTGAACATCCGCAACAGATTTGTATGGTGTTTTCGAATCTTAGACAATCGGTAAAAATATGAAAGGTAACAAAAAGGAAAAAAGAAATTGCGCGGATGATTGCTGGAATTTTTAACGGTAAATATGAAAAAAAATTAAGGTTCAAAAATATAATGAATTCAATTTTTGACAGGAAAATTATTAATTTATACCTCGAAAATAACAAATCCGTCCCTCCAAATTAAATTGGGAGACATTTTTGTAGAAGAACATAACGTTAAGTTCTTTTCGTAACTTTAAGTTTCAGTTATTTTCGTATTTAAACTACTACTTCATCTCAATTTCTTTTTTTCTAATTTTCAATACACCTAGTCGTGTTGTTTTTGTCTAAAAAACCAAATCTGAAAATTGTCAATAAAGGACGCAATTAGAGGTCACATCGAATTACTGCCTTTGAAAAGACACAAATAAGATTTCATCTGTTTAACAATCAGATTTCCAAAACGTTACAGAGACGCTAAAACAGTGTTACCATTTAACCTTTTTTTAAGAAAAACTGAATACGAAAAAATCAAAAAAGTGAGGTGTTCTTATTAAAGATCTGTTCAAACATTTTCATGGTTTTGAAATCATATTGAAGAAATGCTTTTGGTCACACCGAGTAGCTTAAAAATTAATGGTGTGGGTTTTTCACTCTACTTTTAAAGTAAATTAAGAAACGGTGTTTGAATGAAATTCACCTCCTCGCATGCAATTGTTTGTCCACATGCGGCAGGTTGGCTTTAATTTTAACTTTTTTTTGAGTTTTTTCATCACTATTTTTTTTCTAAATGATTCTTCCACTCCCTTCTCGGTCTATTTTTTCATTTAGTCCATAAATTTTTTGAATTGTAGGTTGAGACTGGCTCTGATATAATTTTTTTTCTGTTGGAAAACTCAGGTTATCATATTGATTATAAAAAAGAACTTTTGAAGAGTTTTGATGACGGAAGATATATCGCCTTCTTTTTGCGAAAATATGCACCATAATGTGGCTGCCGCACAATATAGGGCTTCTGATTGATGAGCCACAAAGAACTGATTTAACTATAGCCGCGTAATTTTGCGGTTTTTTTTCCATGGAAACAAAACAGACGTTAATTTAGACAACTACTCTTGAACATCTCAAAACAGTGAATTGCTCTTTATGAATACATGGCTATAACAAATGAATTTGGAATTCAGGAAATCGACTGGTAAAGCTCTTTAATGCAAAGAACAATTTCTAATGATATCCCAAAATAATAGAGATTGAAATTGAAATCTTGTACAATTTTTAATCGAAAATGGCCTTTTGTAATTTTTCAAATAAATTTCTCCTAAATGTCAAAATTCAGAAATTTTAGAAGTTTTGTTTTCATTTGTTAATCAACACCACGTAAAATTTCCCTCTTACAAAAGACTGGGAGACTGAAGTGAAACTATTTGATTAAAATAGATCGAAGTAGCGACCTGACAAAGCAAAAAGCAAAAAATTTAGCAATTTTGATCCTCATTTTTGCTCGTGTAGTAAACAAATTCGAAATGTCTCATCAAAATTCAAATAGTTTAATTTGAAGTGAAGGTTGGAAACGTGAACTGCAATAACATTAAAAGCAAAACTGAATTTTAAAACGTGTGAAATTTGGTTACAAAATAAGTGAAAATTAGAGACCTAATTTTTGGAAATGTGGTCACATAAGAGCTTTAAATTTCAACAGCATGGATTTTTATTACACTTAGCGTGAAATTAAGTTACATTAAGTGTGGATTTTAATTATAAAGCGCGTGGAAAGAAATTGTTTTAAATCTTCTAAAATTACCTAGGCTGCGAACGTGAACTCTATTGACAATTTTCTGTAAGTACTTCTAAGTTTTCTTTGTTGTGAAATCTGCTTACTTTTTCTCGCTTATATGTTGATAAACCGACAATTGATTATATAGTAAGTTTTTTTCACAAGATTTAAGTAACATGTATTAAGATGATATGTAAGAATCACTAACGCATGAGTGCAAGTCCGAACTCATAAATAAATTTTAGGGTCCAAACAATTTGCCTTTAGAGAATGAATTCAAAACTCCGGGTCGTTAATAAACTTGAACCGAAAGCCAGTGAACAGGCTAATATTCCAGGCATATGTAGATTGCATATCGTTGTCTGTAGCTGAACTGGAGCAGAACTGATTTAGAACTAAAAATCCGAGTGCTTTTGTAACTTTGTTACTTTAAGTTGTGAGCTGATTTTGTTACTTGTTTTCTAATGAATTTAGTGTCAGGGCAGACAACTGCAATAGTATACTGTGATCAAACTGATTTGATCTCGTATAATTATGCCAAATAAATAGTAACTTTTATTAAATTATTTTCCGGAGCATCATATTTCTGAATCTCTTTATGCTTTCAGCATAATTTGCAAATCTCCAAAAATATCCAAAAATATGCTATTTGCAAATCTCCAAAAATATGCTATTTATTAAACGGTTATTATTATGGCAAACAGAACGCCTCTTTTTTGAGCAGATATATGAAAACTTTCATCTAATATTACTTGATTGCTCGCTCCTTAACTTTCAAAATATTTCATTTTTCAGGATTTCGCTGAAAAAAAAGAAAGCACCTTAGAAAAAGATAAGAAAAGGGTTTTTATTGTCAATTGTAAATGTGATGTAACTTTTAACTTCCAAAAAACCTCTTTTATGATCAAACTATTTTTTTTCTAGTTTTTGGATACAGCTTGGGTATGCTTTATGAGAAAGGTTTATCGTGGGACACTGGGCAAATTAATGTACGTTTACGGTTTATGGTAATTGGGATATGGCTGCTAGAGAGGAGGGGTTATTTTTGGGAAAAAACCGAAAATTTAAAAAGTTAGCGCCTGGAAGATTTCCTGTTCCACAATAAAATAGAAATTTGTTCAAATTTATGTTTGTTTGCCCAGGTAATAAATATGGATCTTATTGATGAACAGGGTATACTAGAGGGTAGGGGGTGCGAAGGTTCAAACTTCTGACTCGATGGTCGTACTCCTAGTATATGCTATCTTTCTAAGCCTGATAAGTCTCATAAAAGTATTTATTGATCTAAGTAAGTAAATTTGGCTAATTGATCTAGTTATAAGCTTTATATAATCTTTATAGAAATTGAACATAGATAAATTTACAACTAAGTTATGAGGTTATGAAAGTTAAAATATAAAGTTATAAGAGTTAACTAAAAGAGGAGAGGGTCGGGAAAGTTAGTAAAAACTTTACTAACTTTTAGTTGTTATCAGTAACTTATTATTCCCTTTTGGATAAAGTACTGACGTGAAGATTATCTCTAACTATTCGTGATTCGATATAGTTGAGAAGATTGTGTTAGCAATTTCACTTCGAATTACTTTTTACTTTGAGATTTCTTTCTCAATTTGGAGATATTAAATTCTCAGTTTCTCTGAGTTATTAATTCTTAATTTCTCAAGTTGTGATTCTTTCTTTGCTATATATAGTTCGCAGAACAGGATAATTCCCGTCCTGCTGGCTGGACGGTAAAATGTCCGTTTGGCCGGACGGACGGACATTTTACGCAATTTGAATGGTTCAGCTAAATTGCATCATTCTATTTTTAGAATGATGTAATCTGAATACTTAGCTTAGCTAAGCTAAGTATTCAACATAAACATTACTTTAGTACATCCCGACCCGGTCCTTAGTGGGGGTAAAATAAAACAATCTGCATAAAGATTTTACAAAATATGTGTGATGAAACAACTGCATAATACTTTACAAAAGAAAAAAAATAATAAAGGTTAAATATACGCACTGTTTAAGATATAAAAGAATGTTTTTGCGACTCTCCTCCGGGCTTACAGATTTGAAAAATTTTATTGTTCACGGAAGTCGCCGTTTCGGTAGTCGCGTAATTCCCGCAGCAGGCTGTCATTGCGCTGCTGGAGTTGGAAGTTCTTGTACCTCTCTTTTAGAAAACTCTGCTCGAGGTTACGGATGTAACTGTCCTCAGAGCTTTCTAAATTAGCAGTTAAAAGATAGAAAGGGACTGACAAAATTTGCTTGTCAATCCCCAAGTTCTTTGCTCGATATGTTTTGGTTTTGGGGTTGTATGACATGAGTTTGTACAAATTGGCGTGGTTCTGTAGTTTATAGTTCAAACTCATGTCGTATTTCGGGTGCCCCTTGAAGCTTGGGTTGCACACGAGCTGTTCCGTTTTCATCTGCCGGTGGATTTTATCTTGTATTGTGAGGGTTTTCGGCGAGACCGCTGCCACTGGTGGTTGAAGTTGTGATGGTCCTGGTTGTTCTGATGGTTGTTGGCCATAAGGTTGCGGGTCCACTGCTGGCAGGAGATATTGCTCTAAAGGGGGCTGGTCATCGAGTAGAGGGAGTTCCAAGGGGGGTTGGTCATCGAGTAAGTCTTCGAACGCAGGTAGCAGAAAGTCATCGTCGTCAAGGGTTGTGCTCTGAAAAAATTTTTTATAAAATGTTAATTATAGTTGTAATTAATTGATTTAATTACACTGGAGAGGTTGGGAAATCATCATTGCTAGATTGATTTTCCCTTTCTTGTCTAATTGCTTGTAGATCACTTTGTATAGGGGGGTATATGTTTATAGTCGGCTCTTTATAAGTGGGTGCTTGTACTAAGTGTTCCGAGTCGTCTCTTTCTTCAGTAGGACGAAATACTGATGTTATTATGGACTGAAAAAGTATATTGAAAGTGGCTGATAGTATTACTTTTCCGAAACTCACTGAAGCTCCTGTAATTTTGTGTATTTGTAGTGCTCGAATAATGCAAACTACAATGTCAATTATAAACTTGACAAAAAGAAATACAGCGAAAGTAATTCCGCACTGTTGTAAATAATAGTGTACTCGGCCGAAGGCTTTTATATACCGGTTGTGTAGAAATTGTGACGATATTAGAGAATCTAAATATATTGTTTTTGTAGTGTAGTAGTTGCTATAACCACCAGGCTGGCTTTTATTATGTTTAATATCAACTAATTCACGAGAAAATTCTTGCGCTGCGTCTTTCATTTCGGAATTTAAAGTCACGTCGTTCCAAAATGCTATCATGTCTTCTTTGACATGAAAAGAAACGTCCTGTCCATTTTTTAATTTCATAGAAACCATTTTGTGTTTCTGGTTGCTGGGTGCGAATAATGCTGGCCCAGTGACTTGTGTTATACTTGGAGTTAGTTCGATCCAAGAATTATCATTTTCAATATCTAATTGAAAGAGATTCTTTTGTTTGTTGTTACATGGTTGTTGTTTAGCAGTAGTAAAAGTTTGTCTGCTAACTGGATCGATAAAGCGAACTTTATTTTTATATAACACAGGTATTCTATCATAGCAAGTATCCATTACTTGTAAAGGCGAATAAAATTTTGGACAGTGATAGAGCCAGGCTACATTGCCATTAGTCTCTAAAAACATTGATCTGTTATTAGTTAACAGAAAACCAGCCAACTTAGGGCTGAGACGCGAATATGCAAGTTGTGTATTTTTGAGTGAACGTTCTAGTTCACAAATTTGTTGTATAGTATTTATCTCAGAGAGTTGTAGCCTTCGGAAATTAGTGTACTGATAGTAGTCAAATTTAGTATTCAAATGTGCATCGTAATCTATCTCTGTTCGGGAGATATTAAGCGAACTTAGTGAATTGTTCGGAAGTCTAGTAATTCTATTTATATTAGGTAGAGGTTCAATTGCCTCTCCTGTATTCATATTAAATCCGCCTGTAAATTCAACATACAGTGTGTCGTACGGTGACGGATAAACTATATTATTGCTATTGCATAGCGATTGAGGCTTATTGTACACTTGAAATAGAAAGCTTTGTCCTTTCTCTGATTCTTTAGAGATATAGTAATTATCTCCTATTTTTATCATTTTGCCTTCAAATTGTTCTCTTAAAGCGAACAAGCAATTATCTTGTTTCTCCCAGCTATAAGCATGGGGGTCGGTTGAAGTACTTTGACAACCGCCTTCTGATAATGTGCAAGGCAGGGGAATATTTTGCCAGTTATTTACTGATCCTCCCCGCAGGTTAACATTTAAAGTTGTATCCTGCATATAAGTTTCAAATGTATCGTGAATTATCCAGCCAGAATCGTCACATTCGTTTGGATTTTCTCCAATATTCGGACCGGAATTTTTTATATAAGTTGTTCTTACATTTAATTTAATCGGAATTTCTTTTCCGTTAATACTTAACTTATTAGTTAATCTAGCCTGCCTACACTGTTCTGGAGTTAAATCTACGTCTGTGGTAATTGTGCTACGTTTTGCATCAATTCCACTAGCGTCGAAAAGGCCGCAATACCACCTAATGCTTTGGTGGCTTGCTCTACACATAGTAGCTTCTAATTTTCCTCTAAAGAAACGGTTGAAAATTTGTCCTTTGACTTTTGAAATTTCAACATTTTGTGGTTCAATTTTACAAGGAGCGACTTTGTTTAGTGAGTACATTTTATTAGAGTCCATAAGTGAACAATCGTAGTGAGCGACTTTTAGTGATGTTGCAGTTTTTGCGTATAAGTGATGGTGAGCAGTTTTTAAATCTGTGAAAATTTCAGAGTCTGGGTTTTCACAATTTGTGAAATTAGATAAAATTAAAGTTGTAGTCACAACTAATTTTGTGATATTTTCTATTTGTTTGTTTTTGCAAAACAGAAATAGACGAAAGAGAAAAAGAATAAGTAAAAGATTTACCTCAGCGAAATTCCTTCTGGGGTTTTCGGTTTCAATAACCTCTCCCTCCTCGGGGAACAGAGATTCGATTGCAGTATTCATTTTTAAAAAGGAATATTTGAGTGGTTTGTGGACAAAGTTGAAGGGTGTAGACTGTGCGCGAGAGATTCAAAAGAATGAATCGATTTAGTTGGGGTGAGAATTTATAGATGTCTTAATGGCAATTTGGCCGTCCGTGCTAATGGCAAATTACTGAGCCCTGATTGGCTAACGGTTCTTTTCATAATGATAATTTGGCCGTCCATGCGGATGGCAAAATACTGAGCCCTGATTGGCGAACTGCTCCAACTGCATTTTATCAGTTTGTATATTTGCATAAATTATTGAGAGCGGATTTCTATCCGCGCAACTGGCAGAATACTCAATTCTGATTGGTTGATTGAGGGCTGTCCGTGAAGACGGAGTGAATACAAAGTTTAACTGGTTGGGGTATATTTCTATTCCTGTATAAATAAAGAAATTTTCTGAGTGTAATACTAGTCTAACTCTAATAATAATGAACAGAACAATTTTAAAATTGTTTAAAGAGGCGAATTATTCTGCCTTTGAGCAATTGGATTTGGAGTTGGATGCCAGAGAGATGAAATTTTTCCTCTCTGAGCATTATATAACAACTCAAATTGTCCTTTCTGAAGAGGAATTTTATTCTCTGCGGATTGCGCAGGAATATTGCATAAATAATAAAGACAGAAATTTACTAAAATATACGAAAATATGTCCTGCTACAGTGCAGTACCTCAAATGTTGGTTGGGGAAAGAGGTAAATTTTCTGAGTTACACTTATTTTTGGGAATATAATGGGGTAGAGAAAAAAAAAATTTTTTGAATTTTAGTTCGAGCGTAAGCTAACATCATCAAACCCTGAATGCCACGAACAAATGTTGAACTATGTGTTCGATCTGTGGCGAGTGTGGTGGACCCCTGAGACAGCAAGAGCTGCCCAGCAACTATATGGGTTGTCTGTTGTTCTGGGGTGCGGGCTGCTTTTCCGAGACTGTACTATTACCCGCGAATACATTAAACTCATTAAAGTCGCTAAGGCTCGTTTATTTTAATTTTTGTTAATTTTGGTTTAGATATTTTTATAGTATGTATATTTTATTTTTGTAATTTCGTATGTTTTATAACAGATTTGTATAAAAGAATTATTTCTTTTGGACTTTTGGAATTAAATCTGATGGGATTGTATTCCCATAGCGTTTAGGTTCAGTCCGTGTTCGCTGCGGTCTGACATCAGAATAAATTGGATTAGGATTAGTTTTTATTTTTACTGGGTGGGGGGTTGAACTAATGATAGGGCTAAATGTATGGGAATTGGACGTAGTACTTTGTGAACTACTTTGGGGGGTAAACAAATTCCTGATATGTAGTGTACTTTCACTATCATTTCTATTTGTTTTGTATGGGCTGTTAGGCGCACTCCGGCACGTGTTAACAGTAGTTGAGTATTCAACTGGTTGCGGTGATGTTATTTGCTCAGCCTGATTATTTGCGTTGTTAATAATAGGCCACGGCATATATTCCGGGTTATCAATTGTTTGGTGATTGAATCTATTTATTGAGTACTGGTTGAACCTATCATAGTAGGCCTGTGAATCATCATAGTTAGTACTATAGTCCTGTACTAACTTGTCTATTTCCTGTTCTTTAGGAAAGTATTCTACTAAGTGATTTCTATGCACTACTTTCTTTTGTTCAGTTGTGTCGTGAACAATTTCATACGTAGTGTTAGTAATTTGTTTAGTAACAGTATATGGTCCAGAGCGTAACTCTAGTAGTTTTTTGGATTTCAATAATCCTTTAGCGTGATTCTCTAGTAGAACTTTACGACCGATTTTGATTGGTCTACCCAATTTAAATCTATTCCTATACTCGTGTGCTTTGTTTGTAATTTGCCGACAGCGAGTATACGTTTTACTATATATATTTTTAAATTCATTTTCGCGTTGTAGTATAGTACTAGACAATCTATTCTGTAATAGTTTGTCTACTTTCTCGTTTTTACAAGAATTTTCACAGTGAGTATGTAAGGGAAGGTCTTTACAATACTCTGAAATACAATTCCGTCTATTATCCCGTAGTAAGCCTAGCTTAAGGGAAATTGGAATTTGCGGTTTAATGCCGAATACTATCTCGTACGGAGTATATCCTGTACTGTAATTTATTGCAGTATTATGCGCAAAGGCAAACTTATTAGTAAGGCTAGCCCAGTTTGAACCGGTGTCGTTAATAAAACTGCGCAAATAATTTGCTAAGTTCTTATTTTGTACTTCAACCTTGCCATTTGTCCAAGGTGAGTATGAGGTCCGTGGCTTTAAAGTAATTCCGAATTCATGCGTCCAGTGCACAAAATCATTACTCAAAAATGCAGTACCGTTGTCATGTACTATTTGTTGGGGAATTCCGAATCGGGTAATATATTTTTCAATTAGCTTAACGGTTTCTGGTGCATCAGCGGTTTTTGATGGATACACTTGTATAAAGCGAGAGAAACTGTCTACTATAACTAAACAAAATTTCTTCTGATTACTACAAGGCCTAAATGGACCTTTGTGGTCTATGTGTATAGTATGAAACGGGGTTGTTTCTAACTCTCCCCACTGTTCTAAGGGGGCTTCGTTTAGATCATGTCTTTGTGGTTTATTCTTTTGGCAATCTAAGCAGTCATGTACTAGCATTGTAACCCATTTGTACATTCCGGGCCAATAAAAGAATCTACTAATGTTGTTAAATGTGCATGTGTCTCCGCGATGTCCACTTAGTGGATTATTATGTGCTAACTCAAAGCATTTCATAAATAACGATAAAGGAACACATATTTTTGTATCGTATAAACCGTTCTCGTCTGGTTTATTGTAACATAGTAAGTCATATTGTTCCTCTAGTAGTAGGAGGTTAAATATATTTTTATATGCACGTAGTCCTTTACAATGCTTAATTGTACTTGTGCTCGGCGGTTCTTTGCCTGCCTTTAGCCATTGGCGAACGGTTTGTAAAACCGGATCATTTATTTGTTCACGCAGAATTGTATCTGTGTCTAGTTGAGCTTGTTTAGTGATTTCTGTTAATTTTTGTAGTAAATCTTTACAAGATACTTTTACTACTTCTGTATGTAGAGTCGTCGGTTCTACAATGTCACACTTGTGCGTGCGTTGTTTGTATTCCTCTTTCGCTTGTTCTAGTTCTTGTATCAGGGATATATCTACATTTCCTTTTTGTAATTCTAACCAGTCTTCGTCGTCAAGACCGTCGTTAACTGCATGTACCTCTTCGGGTATTTCTTCATATGTATGATCGTTAAGGCTCTCTGTAGATACATTCTCCGAAGACATTTTTCTGATTTGATTTATCTGTCGTTCATATCTGAACGAGTCGGCAATATTGTATATTGCACTACATGTTTGCTCTATATCGTCGCTTGCGTCGTTAATACTAAAATCTTCGTCAGTTATATTTAGTATTTTCTTTTTCTGTCCGGGTATATGTGCAATTACCGGATAGCTAGTATTTGGGGGGGATAAGAACGTTGAAAATTTTGATTCTCACGTTCATAATATTGCCTAGCTTCAGTTTCATGGGGACTAAATTGGTTGTTTTGGGGAAATTTTTGTTCGTAGGATTTGTTGTTATTATTATTATAGTGTTTATTTCCGTATCTGCGGTTGTCATATCCACTGTTAGTATTATTTGGGCGATTCTGGTTATTAAAATACGGTTTACTGTTAGTCTGCTTTTTGTAGTCAGTACTGAAGGATGTCTTTTTCTCCTTTTCCTCAGTGAGTTCTCTCTTCATCTTTTTAAATCCTTCATCAATTCTGTGCTTAGAGCAGTTAGAAATGGAATGTCCATGATTACGGCAATAGTTACAAAAGCGTGTATTATTTGGTCGTCCTTTTACATTAGGGTCTTTAAAGGAACCTGAGTTAATAGCGCTGACTTCGTTATTTCTTATTAGGCTAGTAAGCTCTTTAATTTGTGCTTCAAGGCTACTAATTTTATCATTTGTTTGTTTTACTGTTCCGTCAGTGCTAACAGTAAATGTTAGGTCCTTTGTTATTAAGTGATTTTGTATTTCGTCCCATGTTTTATCCGGATTTTCTATTCTGTATTCATGAGCTTTGCGCTTTAAAGATGGGGGTTGCAGGCCTCTAATAGCAAAGTCAATATACTTTTGCTCTCTTTGTCGCTGCTGTATTGTTCGTTCAGTAGCGATTTGGCCAGGATCAGTTAATCTTGCGGGTATTTTTTCAGGCCACCCTCTATCAACAGCATGCTTAATTCGGTGGAAATAATTTTTAATTAATTCCCCTTCCTGTCTGGTTGCTCCCTCAACTTCAAGTCGATATTTGAATTGGTCACGACTATCTGTGAACCGGTTTATGAAATCTCCTTTTATTTGATCCAGAGTTCTTGTGGGGTCAATAGTATTGAACCACTCTAATGCGGTTTCTGTCAGTAAGGATCCAAATAGCGCTTTGCGTCTATTTTGGTGATTTGCTAAAGCGGCAGCATCTGTAGGTAACGTTGTGCCCAAAGAGAAGTTTATTTTTTGTTCTACAGAACTCCAAAATTCATTTGCGTTTTGTCTGGGGTCATTTCCCGAGAATGTAACAAGTGACATATTCGGATGGGAGAGAGGTGTATCAGTAAGTGTTCTTACTACTGTAGCGGTACCGGTTGTTCCAGTACCAGTGCCACCAGTACCGGTGCCACTTCCAGTTCCTCCGCCTGAGGCCATTAACTTGGTTAATTTTTAAAAGTACTTAGAAGATAGAATATTTATACGAGCCTCACTGGTCGCACCAGTTTATACTAGAGGGTAGGGGGTGCGAAGGTTCAAACTTCTGACTCGATGGTCGTACTCCTAGTATATGCTATCTTTCTAAGCCTGATAAGTCTCATAAAAGTATTTATTGATCTAAGTAAGTAAATTTGGCTAATTGATCTAGTTATAAGCTTTATATAATCTTTATAGAAATTGAACATAGATAAATTTACAACTAAGTTATGAGGTTATGAAAGTTAAAATATAAAGTTATAAGAGTTAACTAAAAGAGGAGAGGGTCGGGAAAGTTAGTAAAAACTTTACTAACTTTTAGTTGTTATCAGTAACTTATTATTCCCTTTTGGATAAAGTACTGACGTGAAGATTATCTCTAACTATTCGTGATTCGATTTAGTTGAGAAGATTGTGTTAGCAATTTCACTTCGAATTACTTTTTACTTTGAGATTTCTTTCTCAATTTGGAGATATTAAATTCTCAGTTTCTCTGAGTTATTAATTCTTAATTTCTCAAGTTGTGATTCTTTCTTTGCTATATATAGTTCGCAGAACGGGATAATTCCCGTCCTGCTGGCTGGACGGTAAAATGTCCGTTTGGCCGGACGGACGGACATTTTACGCAATTTGAATGGTTCAGCTAAATTGCATCATTCTATTTTTAGAATGATGTAATCTGAATACTTAGCTTAGCTAAGCTAAGTATTCAACATAAACATTACTTTAGTACAAGGGGGCTTTTCATTGGCAAATTTAATTATGATATTCTGTATTTAAATTGCGTTCCAAAAAACGTCGTTTGAAACCAATTTTTATAATGTTCTTTGATAGGTCTTGGGTATGGTTTCCAAGAAAGGTTTTTATTGCGGGGATCCAGGGCCTGTTATAGTACGTTTACGATTTACGTAACGGCAATATACTTTTAATGCATATAATAATGAGAGCGTGGCGCCATTTTTTTCTGGGGGGGGATAATGTGAAAGAGTCAAATTTTTACAAACTTAAAGCGTGGAAGCATTTCTTGTTCCACAATTCAACAGAAATTCGTTCAGATTTAACCTTCTTTGCTCAGGTAATAAATATGGATCTCAATCATGCACAAGGGGAGGAAAAACATACATCGTCTCGTGTTAAGAAGTTCAAATTGGCCCTCAATGAAGATGCTATCGAATCCAAAACAGCTCCGTTTGATGACAATAAACCGAAGCCAACAAACGCGGTGGACTGTTGGAGCAGAATTGGATTCCCTGTCATATTTGTTTTATGGAATGTGACATTTTTTGCTTTGACTCACCACTATTCAAAATAAAGCAATCACGCTTCTTTCCTAATTTTAGTTATGATTAAACACACGACAGATAACTGAAGCCCAGTGAAACGAAACTTTAAATGTCTTGACAAGACCTTGAAAAGGTTCTTGATAAGAAAACTCCGAGATTTGTACAAACTTGCACGTTCATGTCTGCTTTTCAAGAAATAAGATATTTTGACAAGATCTTATCCAGAATTATCGATGTTTCTCATGAAAATGTCGTTTGAAAAGATCTTACCAAGTCACCCCAAATTTTGTCGAGAAAATCAAGATATTGTATGTCTTGGCAAGATTTATCAAGTTTTGTATCAGAGGGAGATTACTCAACTAGTGTCAACGGTGAAGTCAATTATTGTGTACCAATTTAATTCAACGAGACAATTGCGCTGGTCATGAATACTATATTGCAACATATTTGTTGGTGTTGAAAATACGATAATGTATGGGTTGCTTGTTCAAATAGTGTCATAAATGATGATTTGGTTTCGTCATGATTTATTTAAAAAGATGCGAATTTTCTGATTTACAAAGACTGATAAAAAACATCCAAACGAATTTAAAGCTTTGTTTCAATTATCAAAATTATCTTTGTTTTTTTTGCGCTTCAAAAAATGTTTAAACATTGTTGCAGAAATCTGTTTGAAGAATTTATCACAACTAGTTGAAGCCTACTATCATATACCTCTCGTGAGACTGATTCAAACGAGGCTCTGAGTTCAATGGATTTTGGTCTGTTGGGCTAATCTAAGTACGAAAAACAATCTCACAAAAAAACTATCGTGATTGATGCCCTTTTTAACAAAAGAGATCGATAAACACTTCGGGGCGGCATAAAGTTTTTGTATTTTTCAGATGGTTTCCTAAGCTTTCACATGATGCAAGTTATCTATCTCTTTCCTGCAGATATAAAAAACTTTTAACGAAAAATGTAGGTTAATCGGTTTATAATAAAAAGAATATTTTTGATTAGGGTACCGCTTTACTTAAGCTATTCAGTAGACGTTATTTTTTAATTAAAAAACCGATGTAGCGCAGAAGTTTTCTTTGTTTTGTTTTATCTTGCAAAATGGTTTTCACCAAAATTTGAACATTTTTGAGTCATTTTGTTTCGTTGTTAAATTGAAACTAGGTACGGTATACATAGAAAAGAATAACAAACTGTTTTCATTAGATCTCACTCGCTTGTCATCAGCCCTAGCCCAGAAGATCGAACAAGAACGACTTAAGAAATAATCGCTGTGTTCGGTTTCCAGAAAGCTTCGGTATGTTCGGTTTAGCCAAAATTAGATAGTTCGGTTAAAAAATGTTCTGTAATTTCGTTTCACATGTAAGGAATTTTTGATGCTTGGTTAACAACATAGGAAACCTTTTGGCATGTTTTGCTTGAATTCCAAGAAAAATTCAGGTTTTCATTGCAAAAATATGAAATATAACGCAGTGACCTGTTAAAATGGCGTTGCAATTGCCAAATCGATGTTTTTGGTTAACAGAGTAGGAAACTCTTCATATATTCGGTTTGTAATTTCGTTTCACATGTAAGGAATTTTTGATGCTTGGTTAACAACATAGGAAACCTTTTGGCATGTTTTGCTTGAATTCCAAGAAAAATTCAGGTTTTCATTGCAAAAATATGAAATATAACGCAGTGACCTGTTAAAATGGCGTTGCAATTGCCAAATCGATGTTTTTGGTTAACAGAGTAGGAAACTCTTCATATATTCGGTTTGAAAAGCAATAAAATCTCAATTTTTGTCAGACAAATTCTTGAAATGTTTGTCCATATTTTTTCGTTTGTTTGTCGCGTTACAATAGTCGGGTTTGATAAGATAATTTCGCTAAGCAACATAGGAAACCTTTGGTATGTTTTGTTCAAACCCCAAAAAGAGGTTGCTGTTTTTCATGCTGAAACTGGACTTTTTGAACTTTTTTGATTGAGTTGCAATTTTCGAGTTCAACGATACCGAAACTTTCTTATCTTTGAAAAACGGTACCGAATCTGTCTTACGTTTAAAAGCGACAATACCGAATGTCTCTCGCGTTTAAATACGACGATACGGAAGCTTCCTTAAGTTGAATACCGAAAAAAGGATGATCTGATCAAAAGTTTTTTGAACTTTTGTCGATTTTGGCTTAAAAAATTCTTATATTTAAAAACCAAAGAATTCTTGAGTTGGCAGAATTATTAGTTTATATAACCTTATCAGCATCCAAAATCTCATCCAGTCTTGGATGGTGTTATCAAAAGTGGATACTTTTTAAACCCATAGTCTAATGAGAGACTTATTTCAATGCATGAAAGTCAGAAAATAAGTTGTATCGGACGCAGAGAATACTGATCATAGAAACTTTCAGACTTCTGATCAGATTTTGGTTCGAGGGCGCAAAGTCTGATCTGAGACGCTGTCAAGTTCATTCAAGTCTGATTAGAGAATACTGTAAATGTTTCTAAAACGACCAAATATTTCCCATGACATTTCATCGCGGTATCCTGACTTAAGACAGCAACTTTAGATAAAAACGGAAGAAGAAACAAAAAACGCATATTTTCGAAGCATATCATTTTTTACGGTTTTTAATCAAACTTTTTAAATTACCAAAAGAATCCTAAACGCACTTAACTTAGACTTAGCAAAAGGTGACCACAAGATAGCAGAACAGTATGCAGAAATTTATTGCCCTTTTCATTTCATATAGTCTTGTTTTAATTCGAAAAGAAATGATAACGAGCGCGTGAATTGGTATGGTCAGAGATGGTTTTCAGCACATTATCAAAGCACAAGAGCAGTTTGACCGCAACAAGTTTTATCAGCGGTCATTTAGGTTAGGGGCGGTGATGAAATGGTCCTGTTCTATTTTTTATTTGGGTGTGGGATGGCCTGATCCGATGTATTTTTGGTTTGGAACCTCATCCTGTGTTGAGATGATATTTCAGGTAATAATATGGAATACTACCAAAAAGAAAGAAAACTGTAGCCAAATGGGTCGGTCTCAATCCTCAAAATCTCCGGAGCAGTCAAAGAAGCTAACACGCCCAATGAATTTCTGGAGCAGATTTGGAATACTTATTACATTTGTCTTATAGAATGTTGGGTGACTCTCCGATATGCGACATAAATCAGTAATTTTACTATGGATAGTCAAAGTGGCTGAGAATGATTTCTACTAAATTTATCTATTTAGAACCACTAATTTGACAAAAACTTTTTGTCTCTGCCACAACTAAAAAATTTATAAAAAACTAATCAGTACCCTACGCTACTCATCGAATTGATTTTTTTAACGTTGATGTATCTTTACATCAGTTAATATCTGTTAATTGATATTATATTTTTGCCAGCAAAAAGGATTCTGCTTCTTTTCAACTCGAGTTCACCACAAAATACAATTTGGCCCCTCTATTTCTTTCCGCAAATTAGCTAGTTGTCAGAACTGGAAGCATGTTTTATCACAATTAAGCTAATAATTTAATCTCAAGATCTTTTCCGTAGGTGCCCCCAGTACGTTATGCTTCCCCCAGTGTCAGAGCACGTGTCATGACATGGTAAATCATTATATAAAAATTTGGCACATGCGTCTGGGGGTTGGAAATAATATGCACCAAAAAAGCTGGTGGGGGCACAAACGGAAAAGATCCTAACCCCATATTCGGTCGTAATAGTGTCATATTAAGTCCCATGGGCCGCAAGGGATGACGATGGTCATGTGAGTCATGATCAAATGATTATATTGCCAATGATTATAGTACCAGGATTATAATGATTAAAAAGGGTTAATTTTGAGATGAATTTTTAGATGATTGAAATGATTTGGGTGAAATGATAGGGGGTTTACCAAATAGGGATGAAAAAACAACACCTGCAAAAAGACATTAAGGATCTTAGCCCTTTATACAGATCATACGATTTGTTGCCATTCTTGAGTGATCTCTAAGCAATAATGCGGAAAATCGGAAATATAATTTTTGGAGCCTTTCAGAAGTACTTTAGGTTTATTGGTTAAAAAAATGCCCGGAAGGGTCACCTCGGCTTGAGTGTCAGATTACTTCAGCTATGACGTAGAACGTTTCCAGAGTAAAAACTGAAATGAGTTTCTGAATTATTGCATCACTAGAATATTTAGTTTTCTGATAGCGCAATCTTTTCTTTTACTCATTACTTTACTCAGGCAACAATTTTGGGGTCTTTCCCATTATAGCCCCCCCCCAGCTTAGTGGTTTGATAACCTATAGCCCCCTCAATCATTGTAAGAATACCATTATGGGGGGGCTATATTTTCATGGGGGGCTATAATGAGAAAAACCCCAATTTTGAATAGCTGTTAAGTGCCAAAAAATACGGGCAGCAATTAAAAAATCGTAACTCTTTTATGCACGTGCTGATCTCCAAGTCCTATTCATAGCTGTGAACCTTATATTTCAAAACCAGTATTGAGCGGTAAACTGCTTACAGTCAACTTTTAGGTTTTGCAGACTTGACAGCGTCGACAACGTCCCTAGTTGAGAAGTCGACTTGAGAAAAGAGCGTGGTTGGGGATAACTGGGTTCGAAAAGAAGCGTTGCGTCGACATTAGTTGTCAAGTTGACCATTGGTTGGCCAATAGCAGTCGGGGTTCACAATATGACAACAAAAAAGTGTCGGGATTGACGGGCGAAAAGGGACTTAAGGAATTACTCAGGGGCGACAGTATTGGCTATGAAACAAACGAGTAACGAAATGGGATCTATTTTCCTCGCCCAGTCATTTTAGCCCCCAATTTCAACATGTGTTTAATATAGCATGTTACTAAGTAAAAAAACGTGTGCACATGGGGGCTTTAAAGTCATATGCCTTTCAAACAGAATAAATCGAAGTGTTGAAAAGGACGTCGTTGAACATTATTGAGCAAGCGTTTTTTTCACATCTTTTAGCCAAATATTTTTCTCCATTTTGGATAAGAGGACGAGTTTTCGTAAGGACCATATAAGCTTAGAACTTTCGACAGGCCAGAAATATTGGGCCTATATAGTTGACAAAGTTTCAATGTAGCAGAAGAACGAGAAAAAATTATTCTCATTGTTGAGATTTGATGCAGAGCCTGGTCTTATGGTCACTTTCTTGTACAAAATTTTAGAAAAACTAAAAATCTCCCAAAAGGTTCGTTTAGAAAAAACTACTCTTCTGCGATGGCACGAGACGTATCTCTACAACAACTGCATTTACTTTTCTAGCAAATTGATTTCTGCCTAAATACCAAATCGAGTGATAAAACTAAAAAACAGACCAAAAGTACGACAGCAACAAAGTAAAAAACTTTGCTTGTAGAAGTTAATAATAAAAGAAAAGTCAACTTAACGGCTGATCACGTTTAATGTTTTTTTTTGAATTTCAACTTCTGCAAACATCTTTTTTCTTCGTTTGATATCTTTCAGTTGTGTTCAAATCAACATGTTTTTGACAATAAATAGTTTAAACGAAGTTTGTTATTTGTCAGATAACGTGCTAATAGTCTAACAACATTTGATGTAACTGTCTGTTATGGTTGTATTGTAGTAGTTGACTTAGCTGTTGTTTCGTCAGCACAAAAGGTTGATGAGGCTCAGGTTAGTTAAAAAAAATGCCATGCCAATTCCGAAATTTCCAAGTTCCGGAATACGTGCTGCAAGTTACCTTGACAAACTACCGTGTAATCTTTTTTAATGAAAAAGTTGTAATATTTAAGCATATCACGCACAAGGGAAGAATAGACACTGGCATTTTTCTTGAATTATGGATTATCTCGAAATTTTTCTACAATATCTGTGGTAGTTTGCAAAACTAATACTTTTGTTTGGTTACATGTATCTTTATTATATATTTCGTATTTGACACTAGGAATTTTTGTGTTTTTAAGAGAAGTAACTTAACCATAATTGTAGTTCAAATCTTTTACTAAATCGGATTTTTTTGTTATTCTGAGCGCACATGTCCAAGAAATTTTTAAAAAAGTAGGAATCAACATCAATCTCGTCAACTTTGTAAGCATATGCAGTTCCTTCTTTCCTCTTATATATTTTTTCCAACATTTGTAAATGATTTTTGATTAACATTTTTCTCAAATGAGCAAAATTTCACGCAATACTCTGTTTATGTAAAAGAAAATTAAAATTAAGAAACAATTACACAAAATAAAACTGTTAATCTTCAGAATATAACCCCTATAGCCTCCTCAATCATGGTAAAAATACCATAATTGGGGGCTATATTTTCATATCGGCTATAATGGGAAAGACCCCAATTTTGAATAGCTGTAAAGTGCCAAAAAACGGGCAGCAATTAAAAAATCGCACTTCTTTTATGCACGTGCTGATCTCCAAGTCCTAATTATAGCTCTAAAGCTTATATTTCAACACCAGTATTGAACGGTAAACTGCTTACAGTCAACTTTTAGGTTTTGCAGACTTGACAGCGTCGACGACGTCCCTAGTTGAGAAGTCGACTTGAGAAAAGAGCGTGGTTGAGGATTACTGGGTTCAAAAAAAGCGTTGTGTCGACATTAGTTGCCAAGTTGACCATTGGTCGGCCGATAACATTCGGGTTTCACAATGTGACCACCAAAAGATTTCGGGATTGACTGAAGAAAAGTGTTAGAAGGTTGAGAGAGAACAACTTAATATAAATTGTGCATAAGATAAGCTTGATCTAGCTTGACAAGAAGCTGTACTTGTTCAGCGTATACTTGGCCAGAGAAATGAAGCCTCGAGGAGCAAGAAAGAACGTGAGAACGGGTTATAGGAGATGCCCAAATTTTAGAGCTTAATACCAGTTGGTGTAATTGGGTAGCACACTAGGCTTGCAAGTAAGAGATGCTGGTTCTAATCCAGTACTGGTCCATTTTCACAGTAGTTGCACCTGCGTAGACCCCCTAACAAAAAGTGACCTTTTAAATTGCTCAGGGGCGACAGTATTAGCTATGAAACAAACGAGTATCCATCTTTAGGGTCCCTCAATTTCAATTTATGTGTAATATAGCACGTTTCTAAGTAAAATAAACGTGTGCACCTGGGGGCGCAAAAAACATATGCCTACTAAGTTTTCAAACAGAATAGACCCATTTTTAAAAAGAACGTCGTCGAACATAATTTATTTAACAAGCGTTTTGTTTTTCACATTTTCAGCCAAGTTGTCTCCATTTTCAATAAATGGACGAGTTTTTGACAGGACCATATAACTTTAGAAAATTTTCGACTGGCCAGAAAGATTTTCGACTGGGAAGAAATTATTCTGATGGTTGAGATTTCATGCAGAGCCTGGTCTTATGGTCCCTTTCTTGTACAAAATTTTAGAAAAACTAACAATCTCCCAAAAGGTTCATTTAGAAAAAACTACTTTTCTGCGATTGCACGAGACGTATCTCTACAACAACTGCCTTTACTTACTCTAGCAAATTGGTTTCTGCCTAAAAACCAAATCGAGTGGATAAAACTAAAAAACAGGCCAAAAGTACGACAGCAACAAAGTAAAAATTTTTGTTCGTAGAAGGGAATAATAAAACAAAAGTCAACTTAACGGCTGATCACGTTTAATAATTGTTTTGAATTTCAACTTCTGCAAACATCTTTTTTCTTCGTTTGATATCTTTCAGTTGGGTTCAAATCAACATGTTTTTGACAATAATTAGTTTAAACGAAGTTTGTTATTTGTCAGATAACGTGCTAATAGTCTAACAACATTTGATGTAACTGACTGTTATGGTTGTATTGTAGTAGTTGACTTAGCTGTTGTTTCGTCAGCACAAAAGTTTGATGAGGCTCAGACTAGTTTAAAAAAAGGGCCATGCGGAAACCAAAATTTCCGAGTTCCGGAATACGTGCTGCGAGTTACTTTGACAAACTACCATGTAATCACACTTTTATGAAAAATTTCTAATATTTAAGCATTTCACGCGCAAGGGAAGATTGGTCATAGGATTAGTTTCTGGAATTATGGATTATCTCGACATTTTTCTACAATATCTGTGACAGTTTATAAAAACTATCACTATGGTTTGGTTACATGTATCAACATTCTCTAAAGTAGAATCTTATGAAATGGCATAACGGTTAGAAGTGAGCGACAAAATGTTACAAGTTTGCCAAGTTTTGAATCCTAATTCAGACAATAGCGTTACCGTTTCTTAAGTGTTCAATTGGTTTAGTTTTTCCAAAACTGCTGCATTGTTCTATTAATTTTTATTTCAGCATATCTTCGAGACAATGAAAAAATTAATTAAGACAAGTCCTAGATATTCTTATTAAAGTATACTTTTTCTAAAACCAAACCACTTAGAAAAAAATTCTCATGTATATTTCGTAATTGACACTAGGAATTTTTGGTTTTTTTAAGAGATGTAACTTAATCATAATTGTAGTTTTCTTGAGCACTTATTTAAATTTAGGAGATTGTTTTCTGTTTTGAAACGTGAAACCTGAAAACTGAAACCTGTTTTGAAACCTGAAACGTTATTACTTACTATATAGCTTTTTTAGCAAGTCAATATTTTCTCATTGGAATCTTTTTCACATAATAAAAAACTAGGGCAGTGAGTGACCGAGTAATTAGAGCAAATTTCGATCAGCTCAAGGGTATGGTGGAACAATAAGCCCTCTATAGAGGTGCCCTCTTGTTTTTCTAGTGAAAAAGTGGCCTCAGAGCGCACTAATATCAGATTTTCAATCTCTCGGGATCCAAATCCTGAAAATTGAATTTAAATGTTGTATGACTTTTTGACCTAGATCGTTTTGACCAACAGAAAAGCGTATAGTAACGAACCCATTTTTCATGTTTCAATTCAGTGCTTCTGTTTTGTGATCATAGAGAAGGGGAGCAAAAGAGGCAGCATTACCCCAAATAAGAAGACCCATTATCATCCAGAAACAATTGGGAAATTACTGTACGGTCGTGTTCTCTGGACCAGAAAAACCCAGCGTATATGCTCTTTTAAAGCAATAACAAAATACTATTGGTAAATTTTTGTATCGAGTTATTGTAGACCCTGAGCTGGGGTTAAATTTTAGATTTCCATTTTCCAGTTTCAATAAACAGAATCAGCGGCCCAAAACGAATACATATTACCTTTCATATTATGAATTGTTCAATACAGTTACGCATGGTTGCGAATGTGAATTTGAAGTACTTTGATTAGCATTGTTAAGGTAAATTGAGAATAAAAGAGAGGCCTAACTAAAAAAAAAACTTCAGCTATTTCATCTGCTTTGAGGCAACAATTGATAGAAAGCGGAAATAAGTGGTCAACCCTTTTGGGCGGCTAGTGATTTTAGATTGTCACCACACACACACACACACACACACACAACCCTAACTCTATAAATAGTAGTCTGGCATTTTTTATTGGGGTTATCTTAGTTTATCTTAAAAAATAACCTAGCTGGATGAATCCAAAACAGGCCACTGAATTTGTTCTTTGATGTCCCCGCTATTTATAGGGTAATAGCTTGCTTTAAATGGTTGCGATCAAAGCCTCTCATCAAAAACTTTCGTTAACCGGTATAAAGATAAAGGAATCGGAACCAAAAAACGCACAAAATAGTTATTACGCACTTTGAAGGTATTACTACAGCAATATTGGAATAATTTTGATACTGGCGTTGTTTTCAGTCGAATTATTTTCATCCATAATAGATAATTTTTTTATAAAGTAATGATTTTTCTTGCAACTTTAATCAACAAAAACAAAAATTCAAACAACGAAAACAAAAGATAAATTTACAACGGTCCAAAAATTTTCATCAACAATATCTGATATCGTTCAAATCTCAATTCTAATAGTAAGTAAACTTTAGTTATCAAAACATACTATTTAAGAAAAAAAATGAAAAAGATGATAATTTAAAAAAAAGACATCAAGTTTATTTACCATAAAAGTTCGCCCTAGTAACCGATAAATCGAAAAACTGGCAAGAATCTTGCAAGTTTTCTTGCAAGATCTTGCAAGAGAATGCATACGGCTTCCATCTTCTTGCAAGATTCTTGCAAGTTTTTCCATTCACTTTCAAGATTTTTGCAAGCTTTTTAATTCGCTTGCAAGAAACCTGCATGTTTTTAATTCCATTACCTGGCTACAGGGGGCGACCGGTCGAGCTGTAAAATGAAGAATATAGCTGATATTATGTCGGAGGATTCTTGCTAGATTTCATATTCAAAAGGCGTTTATGAAAAAAGTCAATTAGTTTCAGATCTGCCGATCAAAAATTCTGATATCGGTCAATTCATTTCGTTTTCAGTTAGGTTTAGCTATCAAAAATTTACAAATAAATTTTCCCGAATTTAAAGACTTGCAAAATTCTTACAAGATTTTGATTCCGTGCTCAAATTTTATTATTGAATTCGGTTTTGTAATTTGTTCAATAAACAATAATGCGCTTCAAAGATGTTTGCTAAAATATTTGTACTCTGATTTATTTTTTTGCCTTGATTGATATCTTGCAAGATTTGTGCAAGAATCTTGCAAGTTTTAATTCACTCATCACTAGGGCGTTGAATGATTTAGATTTATCACTAGCGAAACCATCAATGACAATTGTACGGTAACCATAACAATCGTTTTTTGAAATTTTTAAATCCTCAAAAAGTTGACAGACCTGAAAACTTCCCAGAAGCAAGAACTTCACACAGATGATTTTTTTTTTGACATGGTTTTAGCGAATGTGGCTAAGATATAATTCAAATTGCTCTCTTCGTTTTCTTATTTTATTATAAGCTACCGTTCCTCAACGATTCATGCAAGCCTTGAACGTTGTAGCTGACAACTTTTTTGTGGCTGCTCTTTTGTTTAACATGATAAATTGTATAGACGGACAAATGATTTTCGTTTTAAAAAATTTTGCTGTGTTTTGAACTCTCATACTTAATAACTTTCCATTGTCTATTTGACAATTAAAAAATAAAAACAATGGCACACTAATCTAATGTGAGAATATTACTTCTTTAAAAGTATATCCAAAACTATACCTAGGTTCGACGAAATATTCAGACAGAAAGATTGAAAAATTCATTACTAAAAACAATTATCCATCGAAGTTCCTCAACTGTAACAAAAACCAAAAGAGTTCTCAATTTAATGAGTGACAATCGTTGTTCTTTCTCCGCTCAAAATCACTACTGAATTTTTTTATGAAGATTGATCTCACTTTGATGATTTCCTCTATGCTATTAGGACAAATGCTGGGCCCTCTTGTGAGAAAATATCGATGTTTTGTGCTAAAATATTAATCGAGTAAGACATGGATTTTTGTTTTCATTTTCCAGATAGTAAAATTTGAGCAGCTGGTATTTTTACGGCTTGAAATATTCCTAAGACATATAAAATCCTTACCCGTACCAAACAATGCACTTTGCCCTTACTGTTAACCTGCAAATATTTTTATGTGCTTTCCCAACTTCACTCTGTAAACTATCAAAAAACATTCCATGGTATTTCTAACACAGATCTTTTAAAGTCATCGGAAAGTTTTGTACAATTCAAAATTTGGTTGAATGCTGTACGCCAGCAGAAGAAACATTGAGATCTTTACTGCAGCAATCAGTCGTCAAATATTTTTTTTGTTATCAAGCCTAAAAATATATTAATGTTTTGCTTTTACAATTGTGGCGTAAAAAAGAAGGGATTTTTCATTGTCGTGTTTTATTGATTAAAGAGGTATATGCATTTATTTTACTTAGCTGACATCTATTTGCCACCAATAATTGTTAGTTTGAAAAATTTAGTCTTTTTAAAACTTTTTAGTGCCAGCATGAGCTCCGGAATTGAAAACGGTTTGCCATTCTCATTTTTTGGGGAAACTTGAAAATCATCCGTATTTTTAAGATTAATTGCGGTGTTTAATGCGAATTTGACCATTAATAAATTTTAAAAATTTGAGGATGGCAAACCATTTTTAAGTCTTAGATGTCATGCTGGCTCTGTAATTTTGAACGGCCAAAATGGGTCAATTTTTGGATCTTACGTATTCTGTTCCATTTATCGATCCGGAAGAACAAACTTCTCAAACACTTAATCTTTGAGTCATATAACTTGTAAGCAAGTTTCATGGACAAATATTTGTTATCAAGCGTCTCGCTATTTTTTAAAGTTTTAATGCTGGTATACATTACTTAGATAGGCAATGTTGTGATGCAAGCGACTGAAATGCTTCATATCTTGGGGGTATAGTTTAGGAGAAACAAAACGTACTTTTAACACAATTGAACAAACTTGAAATACAGGCGGTTTAAAATACTAGGGATATTCAAAAACAAGGTCAAAAGCGAAAAAACATACCGTCGGCAGCCAACCATAGAAATTATAGTAGTGCACATTAATAAACGGTTTTGCACAACATTTTTTTCTGGAATTTTTAAAACTCTCCATATTTGAAACTCGTTGCGTAAAGATATGTAAAAAGTGATGATTGATGTTAACTTTCATCAGATTCTACATTACGTTAGTAACAGTTTCACTCAACATTATCAGAAAAATTGGACATTTTGAGAATTTATGTATAAGAATTTCTGGCGAATGAGCGATTAATTTTTCAATTAATTGTGCGGATTTGTTTCTTACAACATATTCACCGCCATCAATGCAAATCTTATGAAAATTGAACGCAAATTTATCTTACAACTCTCACACCTTCTCGGCGACCAACCATAACACGGAAAAATCCAGAATATGTTGGGAACAGAAGATCCAATCTCTGATCATTTTACAACCTATTGCTTAAAAAATTCTCTTACACATTATGCGAAAACGAACATTGCTACAAGTCGCGAGGTTGACATTACTGCAACCGAATGTTCCCTGTAGCACATCTTGTCCTGAACGATCCTTGAGTTCTCATTTATTACTTGTTTTTAATGGTTACTTTGGCGCGTGAGTTACGTTTTTAAACAAAAAAAAACCGTTATTAAAAAACAATATGCGAGAACTGACTGATGGAGTAGCCTAGATTGTGTTTTGAACATGTGGCTCTTGAGTACATGAATGATTCTTGATGTTTTTTTTTGCTATAGGGATATAATGAGACTTTTACGAGAAGCTTAATTGTTTAATTATATCGAATTGGCAATAACAACTTTTTGGTAAGATTTTAATCAACTGTCGAGGATCTATTTTGTCCCCCGGGTTGCCATTTCTTAGGAGTCATACAACGAGTATATCTGATGTCATATAAATCGTAACTTATTTCCTAGTTCACTTTTTTCGTTATCAGTGTCACTCGTCAACCTATTGTGAAACGTCAAAGTACCATAAAAGACAAGCTAACCCGACATCAAGAACAATTTCTAAGCTAGGATATACCGTAATATTGTCGTTTTTGTGTATATGAACAAGCACCATGTACCTTCAGACTACATTATCCCTGCATTTTGTCAATGTTTTACGTTAATGTTTTTTACCTTGTAAGTTTACTATGAAAGTTTTGCAACTTCTTTCAAAAATAATAATTACACAATTTAAGGCTCTTATGATTCTTATATGATTCTTGCATGATTACCAGAAAATCCGACAGATCATATATGACCTTATACGAATAATAAATATCATATATGGTTTAGAATGATGGGCAACCAATGACCCTCAATTACAAACAAGGCGGCTCGGTAATGTGCAATGGCACATAAGGTTCCGACCCGCCCATCCACAATTTTGGCATAATTGTCTACCAAGTGAGGAACAGATAGAAAAACCCAAAAATTATTTTTTGCGAATCCCAAAAAAGCCCAAGTCTTTTTCAAAAAATTCTGTATGAACGATAAGATAACCTCCAAAACAAATAACTCAGTGGAGTAAAAATTGATGCATTAGATTGCTGTAATAGGTCAATATTAAGAAAGCGAGTCAAAACGAACAGCAAAATCAAACAACAACAACAACAAACATTAATTACATCAAAAAATTTATGTCCCTCTTAAAAACTAAATTTAATAACAAAGTCAACATACCGTCAGATAAACCTGAAACTAAACAAAAATAACTTATAAATCACCAGAAAACATATGCGACCAGTCCATAAAAAAGTTTGGTAACAATTATACAAAAAAGAACAAAAACAGAAAAGTAAAAAAAATTAACTTATGTTTTTGAAACAATTAACTTCAAAGTAATAAATACCATTAGGAATAAATTAATATTACCACAAATTTGCGCATACCACTGCTTCTATAGAAGGGCATTAGGACCTGACTTTATTCATTTTTTAGAGCGGCTAAAAAGAACAACAAAGAACAAACAAAATTTCAATTGAAACTTGCCAGAAAACGCTGTCAAAACCGTCAAGCCAAATTTTGGCACTCAAAATATATTTGATTGCGCCTTCTTCAAACAGCTATAATGTAGTACGTGGCCATTCATTAGTAAGAATAGGTAACAAGTAGACAAAAAAGCGAAGTGCTAAAGTATGTAATACTTTTAATTTTTCTTTCGAAACAAAATTACATTCAATGTCATGAAAGGCATTAATTACAAAAAGAGCTATTTAAGTACCGTCGTTTTTCCATGAAAAGGAAACGCTCGAGACCTGTAATTATCCAGAATATTTCTTGCATCTACAAAATGAACGTCGAATATGACATAAATCAAATTAATTTAATTTTTTTTTGTGAAAAAGCGGTGTCGAAGCCAGTAAGGTCATAACAAAATCTTTAAAAAAAAGATTTTGGGACACCAATCCCTTTTATTCCCTTGACACCCATAATGTCATATTTGCCCTGTAATCAACTAACGAGATTAGGTAACAAAAAGAAACATAAAAAGAAGAAAATTGCGAAGTTAAAAAAGTTCTTTTTTTAATTTTTGAAAATGATGGGTTTGAAAGTCATAAAAGCCATCAGCTATCTGCTAATATCAGAATATCGGTTTTTCTATTCCTCCATGAAAAGCCAATGAAAGCTATCACTATACAGGAAATTTCATACGACCGAAACGACAAAGTATAAATGACAGTTAAGACAAAATTAAAAAATTCAATTGATTTCTTCAAGAAAGAGGCGTCGAGGCCGTTAAAACGATGATTTATATCTTTCAGGATTTTAATATGTTCAATTGTGCTTTCATTTGAATGCTAATAAGGTGACATGAGAACTGTCAATAATGTGATAATGTGACAAAGTTAGAAAACGTGAAAAACTTGCAAATATCAAAACAAACAAAAATCTAAAATCTTGTAGTATCAAAGCCCGAAAACAATAATTTCAGGCTAAAAACTGCAACCAAGAATAAATTTTAACTCAGTAGAAAGAAGAAGCAGTCTTTTTTTGCTGACACTAAGCTGGAAGTTGAACAAATTAAGAAAAAAATAGAGGAAAAGTTAATTAAGCCATTATTTATTGAAAAGTCAATTATTTTTAAAAAAGAAACGACCATAAACTTTCAATTAAAAAACTAAATGCATTAGCCTGGAGCTGTTTAGCAAGCGAATTGGTTGGACCTATCACTCCTGAGCTTTGATTTGATATGTTCTGTTCTTTATTATTAAAAAAAAAGTCTTTTTTTTTAAAAAAAAAAGACCGACTGATTACAACCCGATTTTTTTTTGGATTGTAACAGTCCAAGAATGGCCCAAAACTACCCCTGTTAATACTTATTGTTCGTTAAGAACAATTGATTTTTCGAATGTTGTAGATATAGATAATTTCTGAGTTGAAACTCAAATTAAATTTTGCATTTTTGATAATCAACGAGTAAAGTTAGCAAAAAACGGCAAAGTTTTAACTACAAGGCACTCTCTGCGGACTCTGAAGTAGAAATAGCCCCCCTCTGAGTCTACAAAGATTGTATGAGTGTTGTTTGGGGGTGTACTGTAGGCAAAATTAATCAAAGTGGACTAAAGTAGCTTATTTCGTGCTGTTGTTGATGAAAAAGGCTAAATTTTGAAATGTTTATCCAGATTTTTTGACCAAAAAATTAAATCAAAACAATCAAAAATGCTTGTTCGTCTTCAAAAATAAAATCAACGACACTATTCTTAAACTTTATAACAAATTTTAGCAAAATTGACGAAAATTTAGGCAAAAATTCCGGAAAATGTGAATAAAAACAACGTGAATTCACTCTTCTTTTCTCAGAAGTTTAAGCCTCGATAACTCCCTGTAGAAAACGAAAATTAAAAAAATCTTTTTAATTCCATATTCTACGCTGGACGAGCTTTCTAATGATACCAGTCTCAACTCTCTACGATGAATATATCGAGCGGCGAAAATTCACGGAACAAAAAAAAAACCCAGTTGAGTATATAGTTCCTCCCCCCTCAAGAGGGTCGGAACAATTATGTGTTGTCATATAGCCCCTTAGTACGAAAAAAGCGTCGATTGGGGAGTAGGGTAACAATTTCCCCTCCCCTAAACTGGGGGAAATCAATCCCTGCGCGACGTATTTACTTCCGTTAGGTGAAAAAATTTTATCACTATTTTTTGCCACTGTTGCCTTATGCACAGCGCGGAGAAACACAAAATTTTGTGGTCTAAATAACAAGCGGAGTGTTATGATTGAGATTTTCCAGGTAATTAGAGCTTCTTGTTAAGAAATTATTACATTATTAATTGATTCAACTGTTTCAATCGCATAAGAATTTTGACTAACTGATGCAAAACAGTGACAAACTTCTATGGCAGCTCTTTTACTCTTCTATCTGATCTTTTCCGTTTCAGTACGTTATGCACACCCCAGTCACATAACACGTGCCATTACACAGTAAATCATTGTGTAAAAAGATGGCACGTACGTCTGGTTGGTGCAAATAATATGCACTCACTAAGCTGGGGGACACAAACGGAAAAAAATCCCTGATATTTATTCCGGGGACTGAATAGATCCACCCTGAGTTATTATAGCTTGTTTTAAGATGTACACTTTTCGCAGACAATTGTATGGTTTTTAGGAGCTGTTTTGTTTCAAAACCCTGGCAATTTTTTGCCCCACTTCCAAATTGTGTGTTGTATAGCACGTTAATATGTACAAAATAGCACGTGCAACTTGGTACTCATAATTTATATGTTCACAAAGCTTGGCGAGATAAAAAAATAGATCCAGTCTCTATCCATTGCTTCTTCGCCGAAAAGATAGCAAAGCTTCGTAAATTCATTTATTAAGTAAGAAAATCCGGGTCTTTCCCATTATATCCCCGCCATGAAAATATAGCCCCCCATTATGGTATATTTACCATGATTGGGGGGGGGGTATAAGTTATCTGACCACTAAACTGGGGTGGGGGGCTATAATGGGAAACACCCGAAAATCGGATCTATTCTGTTTCGGCCCCCCAGCTTAGTGAGCACAAATTTTTTATGACCCCAGGCCCACGTGCTATTTTCTTACTTTGTAACATGCTATATAACAACATATAATTTGTAACTGGGGGTCATAAAAAACACTGGAAGCCAAAACAGATTCCGAAAATCCTATGAGTTTCTCCAAGAACAATTGTTATTGACATCAGTTTCCGCATCTTTTCCGTTTGTGCCCCCACAGCTTAGTTGGTGCATTTTTTTCACCCCCAGACGCACGTGCCGAATTTTTGCACTATGATTAAATATGTAACGGCACTAGCTCTGTAACTGGAGGTTGCATAACGTGCTGGGGGGACAGAAACGGAAAAGATCCCAGTTTCCTTTAATTTAAAAACTTTCGTTGATGTTTGGTAATAGCTGGTATTAATTACGGGACATCATTTTGCCTAAACACAAGCTCAGCGGCTCAGCTAAATTGCAATAAAAGAAACCGAATAATTTTGAAATTTTCCTCTCAGTTGTTGCAATTGAATTTGGATTAGTTCACAAGTTAAGATGGCGTGTGAGAAAATCATCTGGTTTAGTAGCTAACACTAACTCTAACTCTCACTACCTAAAACAAAAAGTACACTTTTGCCCGTTGTTATCTCTCAACTTCTAGTTCTTCATAATGCTCTTTTTTTGGTAAATTTATCTGAGCTAAAATTTTACTGTTGCTGTTACAAACTTTACTGTTTTACAATAAAACTCAAATTATGGCCGGGTTTATGCTTTTTCAATAGTTTCTACACATTAAGCACCTAGGAAATTAATACAAATAGTGCATTGGTTAATAGGTTTGCTGAAACTCCTACAAACTTTATCTTTTTATGGTCTCTGAAACTGATGATTCGAATTAAATAGAAAGTTTGTACAAATGGAAATGGATTGACGTCAGGGAGTTGATTTTCAAAACTATTTTTTATACTTCTGCGTAATAAGAGAGAGCAAAAATAGATTGAACCATCGATTTTCAACATTTCAGCTGCCCATTCATATTTATCCCCACAATTCAGACTGCTTTTTGTGTGAGGAAAAGTGCCTTCAGAGGTCCTCTATAAGTGCTCTCTCAAGTCTGGTCTTTTAAGTCTGAAACTCTCTACAAGCGTCACAACCAAGGTAGTCTGCGGTTGACCAAAAGCTATGGCTAAGTGAGTGCTCATCCTCACACTGACAGCGTAGCGGACATAAAAAATTTAAGCTCAAAAAATAGGATCGGAGAAATAACCACAGCAACGCAATAACGAAAACTGATAATTAAATTTTAATTTTTAATTAAAAAATCTCTCACCTTGCTTTTTTTCATGTGGCCTCTTTCTTTTTATTTTCATCAGCGGAACTAAGTGAAGAAAAACTTATAGTTTATTTATAAATTGGACTTTCTTAATTTTATAAGTTCCGGAGATTCAAATCAAAATCATAGATACCAACTTTGTATAATTTTGCTGTTTTGCTCATTTATATATAGCTTTTCTGAATCTATTGTTTCCCCCAGTGTGTTGTAAATTGTGTTTCGCAGCACGTACGTTACTACGTAAAAAGAATAGCGTAAAAGGGGGCACTAAGCTATACGCCCACAAAGCCGGGGTGGGGGGGGGGTGGCGTAAAAGTTATATGCCGACTAACGGGGGGTGGGGGGGGGGGGGGGGGTGAGAAGGGGGGTCAAGGGGACAGAATAGATCCACTTTCCTATTTACCAAATAAAATGTCGTGCAGCCAAGTTCGAGAGTTAAAAAACAGCGAGAGCAGAGGTATTAAATTTTATAATACCAATGCTACCATACGAACTGAAAACATGCAATTTTTATGAAATTTCTAATTTGCCATGACATCAGACCAAAGAGAAAGAGAAATTAGTTGAGAGCCCAAGGGAATTGATGGAAAATTTGTTTTGTAACTATTAATTTTAACAGCCGTTTGGTTTCTAACTGCATAATTCCAGAGAAATTCGAGACATAACGAATCTCCAGAAAACTTTTAGGGCTTTTCCTTACATGAAGAAGTTCGCCGTTTGACCAAAAAATAAACATCATCTAGTTTCCAAGAAATTAATTTAATGACGTCTATTATTATTTTTGTTTTGAAGAATTAATCATTATTATAATCTCAATAGAAATATAACCCTCAGATAATAGTTTTTGGGCAATCAGAAATAAGAGGTGAATAATTTAATATATGTGAAGACGATTTATATGTTCCAAGCTACACCAGTAGAACTCCATTCATGGAAAATTTGTAGTCATAGAACTTCCATTTATGAAAAAGTTTCATAGAACTTTCTTATGACAAAGCTGTAGTATTTCAAGTACTTAAAAACTTTTTTGATTTATGAGTTCAACCCGAAATAGCTGATAATTTGGGTAGTATTTAGGCCGGAACAAGTATCGTTATGAAATTTTATTCTTTAATAAATTGCTGACAAAAACAAATTAATAATTACATGAGGTCTAATCTGTCAAATTAATTTGAACGTTGTTCTCAAATAACCCGAGTTTGTTGTAGCTTCCTAAAGTCCAGAGATTGCTTATATCTTATACGTTTTCTTCTCAATTTTATCTTTTCCCACTGAATATTTATTTAAATGGCCTTCTTACGCACCCCAATGATTTTTCTGATAACGTCTCTGCTTCCATTATCTTCCACATTTACCCTCGTGGACCCTGAGTACAACAAGAACGTGAGACCCAGAGAGGGAGAGAGACCAGATGAGGTCAAGATTGGACTCTTCATCAACTCCATCAGAACTGTCTCTGAAGTGGACATGGTCGCCGTATTGGATGTTTTTGTACAGGTGATTTAAAAAACTCGGATTTTTCATCGATTTTTTCTCGAGGTGAGAAATCGGTTGTGAACTTAATAAAACACATTAAACACCTGTCGAATGCTGACACTCTAATCCAATCAAATTCTCTCAGTCATTTTCCAGCGAAGTGATCAGCAACTTCAATTTTGACTGGAAGAAGTTCTTCACAACATGTTAGGTAGGCTTCAGATAAAAAACTAGAGAAGTTTCATACATTTTAACCAGAAACGTTCTTGATTTGACAACGTCATTACTGCTTTCTGCTCTAACACGATTCTTTCTTGTTTCTAGCCAAATGATTCTTCTGATCAGTCAAAACAATCATTTGGAAAACATGAGCAAAACATCAAGACAGTCACAAGGGTATTTTTGATGCTATTCTATTTTAAAGAAGGCATAACCCAGTTCTGTTTTCATGTTTTTTTTTGTACTTGACCGGAAACTCATCAAACTGCAGGAAATTGCAAAACTTTGAGTTTTTCTGTGTTTTCGGCAATTTTTGGCTTATATTCAACGGACGTCAATATTTGAAAAAGCAAATTGGGGAGCAGGATATTGCCAGATGATTAATTGCCCTCAAACGAAGTTTGTAGCAATTATATAACACCTGTCGGTCATTTTTTCTGCGATTTTTCGCTTGACCATTTTTTCGTCTGACGCTTTTGACTTTTCGTCCTCAAAAACCGGATAAACAGGTAGCGCCCAGCAGGCATTAAGTGCTCTTAGAGCCTTTCAGCTGTGTCTCAAATCAAACTGTTTTGGAGACTTATACTTATGGTGTGAAGAGCTGTTCTTAGAGGTTGAAGATACCCCCACAGTTGACCCCCCACTATTGCGCCCCACCGGGCTGCTGCCCCCACACCACTGTTGCTCACCCCACCCCCTCCCACTCCATCCTCCCTCCCCATCAACCCCCCCGGTGCACCCCCCCCCGTGGCTACTGACGAACAACTGATCGCGAAAAACACGCAATTTTTATACTAAATTTCACAATTTATTTGTTCATGCTTTTTGAAAGTTTTTATCATTTTTTGAGTTCTTTCAGTCCTAGGTGTCAAGAAACCTCCTCTAGGGTTTTATAATAGTTTACTGCATAGTTTCTAGTGGTAGTGGAATGGTTTCAACATTTTAACATCACGAATTTTAGCATTTTTTTTCGACAAAAACGCAATTTTTTAAAAAATTTTTGTGACATTTGTTTTTAATTATTCACGTCTTTCCAGACGCAGAGGCCAACAATCCTCCTTAGGGGTTTGATAATAAGTTTTGAAAAATTTTTATTTGCCATTGTATAGCTTTCATATGACAAATTTTAGCAATTTTTTTGTTGAAAAATTTTTTTTTCAAGTTTTTGAAGTTTATTGTCTGTTTTTAGGTTTCTCCAGCCT
The DNA here is from genome assembly GCF_964194025.1 of Convolutriloba macropyga. Lineage (NCBI taxonomy): Eukaryota > Metazoa > Xenacoelomorpha > Acoela > Convolutidae > Convolutriloba > Convolutriloba macropyga. The sequence goes on from NC_134472.1 coordinate 8,995,142, forward strand.
CAAGAGCCAAGTAACCAAGAATTTTAGGATTTTTTTCTTTACAAAGATTGCAATTTTGTTTTCAATTTTTCTGATATTTATTATCAATTTTCAGGTTTTTCAGCCTAGCAGAACAACTCCGTTAGGGTTTGATAATAAACTACTGGAAAATGTTTTTTGGCCATGGATTAATTTTCAACTTTTATTATCAAAAATTTGACCAGTTTCTTAAGCAACTTGCAATTTTTTGCAAAATATTTTGATTTTTTTCCTTTTATTAGATTTCTCTAGCCTCAAGAGCCACATAACCTCCTCTAGGTTTTGACTATAGGCTACTGCATGGCTTCTAGATGTAATGGAATGTTTTTTCAAGATGTCAATGTAAGCAATTTTTATAAAAACATTTGCAATTTTTTCAAGTTTTTTGAATCTTTTAAAAATTTTTTTATTATTTTTTCCGGCACCAGGGTCCTAGGGACCTCCTCCAAGGTTTGATAATAAACTCTCGCAGTGTTTCTAGAGTTAACGGAATGGTTATCAATCTTTTAATGACTGAATTGTTAGCAGTAAGCTTGAAAAACAGATACTGGATAGCCTCTTGAGACAATTAAAATGTTTTGAAGACTTTAATATCTTGAATTTTTTGCAAGATTCTTTTAAAATTTGTGACTGTTTTCAAAACTTTTGAATATTTTCGTCCTTTTCTGAGCTTAACGATCATTAAACTGGCCAACGAAGCTTTTCAAGTCTTGCAGATGGGTTACTTGACATAACTCGAGAGACAAAAAATAGTTCTGAACCTTTTCACTGCAAAATCTGGAAGCTTTTCTTTTAGTTTTTGCAATATTATACAAATTTTTAAAATATCAGTTTTTTATTTGATTTATTTACTAACAAGGCCAGAAAACTAAAAGTTTCAGAGCTGAATCAAACTAAAGCTAGCCTCAATAACCCGTGGCTAGCTACTAACAAAGCCTACCACTCGCTCGTTGTTTTAGAGCAATTCGCCCGACGTTATACGGTTATGTTTATGCTTCCGTTCTCTTTTTGCAAATATTTGCAGAAAATTGCATGTTTTCTAAAAAATTTACACTCTGCAAATATTGAAGTTATTATGGCAAGACGGAGAGAGTTTTCTACAAAATCTTTCAACATTTCGTTAATGATATGTTTTGATTAAGGTTTAAACTGATTCAAAGTTTTTCAATGTGCTAATTCCTTGTTTTTGACCTATTGTTTCTCAAGTAGCTCTGTAGTTTCTCAAGAAGTTTCTACTGTTAGAGTTATCCTGTTTATTTATAAAGTTTTAATGACTCCAGCTTTAGCAATTTTTCGATAGAATTTAAATTTTCGGAAAATTATTATGATGTTTACAAGTTTATGGATCTTTATGAGCCGTTGAAACTTTTTAAAGCTTGAAAAAGAGAACTCGTTAGGCGGTTATGTTTATGCTTCTATTCTCTTTTTGCTGACATTTGCATAAAATTGCATGTTTATTAAAAAACTTTCGCTCTTCAAATTTTGAAGTTATTATGGCAAGACGGAGAGAGTTTTCTTCAAAATCTTTCAACGTTTCCTTAATGATATGTTTTGATTAAGGTTTAAACTGATTCAAAGTTTTTCAATGTGTTTATTCCTTGTTTTTGACCTATTGTTTCTCAAGTAGCTCTGTAGTTTCTCAAGAAGTTTCTACTGTTAGAATTATCCTGTTTATTTATAAAGTTTTAATGACTCCAGCTTTAGCAATTTTTCGATAGAATTTAAATTTTCGGAAAATTATTATGATGTTTACAAGTTTATGGATCTTTATGAGCCGTTGAAACTTTTTAAAGCTTGAAAAAGAGAACTCGTTAGTCGGTTATGTTTATGCTTCCGTTCTTTTTTTGCAAACATTTGCAGAAAATTGCATGTTTTCTAAAAAATTTACACTCTGCAAATATTGAAGTTATTATGGCAAGACGAAGAGAGTTTTCTTCAAAATCTTTCAAACTTTCGTTAATGAAAAGTTTTGATTAAGGTATAAACTGATTCAAGGTTTTTCAATGTGTTTATTCATTGTTTTTGACCTGCTGTTTCTCAAGTAGCACTTTAGTTTCTCAAGAAGTTTCTACAGTTAGAGTTATCCTGTTTCATTATGAAGTTCTAGCTAATTTCGGGATGATTTGGACCTTACTCGTGCAGTTTTTTCTCTCAAATATGCCATATACCCACCACGAATGCTTTTCTTAGAAACCAAATCATAACCGGATTTTTAATGGTATTCTTAGATACCATGAGCATACAATCAATGGTCTTCTTAGAAACCATAGAGTCACCATTAGTTGTGATCTTAGACACCATAGAGTAACTTTAATGGCTATCTTAGATATCATACACCCGACCATGTGTGGTATCTTGGATACCATGTTAAGCTCATACCCGAATTAATTTTGCCCTCAGTGGATGGAACCATAAATGATCTTAAGTATGGTATCTAAAATGGGCCCACCCGCGTGAGTTAAAACAGGCTCACTGAATAATGGATAAACCATGTACTGGTATCTTGTTCAATTTCGTCATCTTTATTGATATCTTTAATTCATAGGTCCAATTGATAATAATTCTCATCACTTTGGTAAAGCGTGTGCTTATTTCTTTATTCTTCTCCTCCAATGTGACAAAAGTAAATTCCTTTGTAAAAGTGGGACGATCAGGCATAATTTTGAGTAAATACTCCATTTCATGAATAAATCACGAATGCAGAGACGTTTTAAATTTTCATAGCGAAGTTCATGCAAAAGTTTGTTTGTGATTCCTCTAAAATTGATCAAAAGTTTGAGCTCAAACACCAAATATCTATAACTTAAATCAATCAATTTACGAGCAATTCGAAACGGCTACTTTGAAATATATTCTTTCCCCACAAACAATTAACATATGCACTAAATTTTTTTAATGACTAATAGGTCACATCTCTCATGTTTTATTTTCCCTTCAAATCCTAAAGATGACATTTTTTGTATAGATTTATTTTGATTTTTCTGCGCCATCTGTCCAAGATGCTGTTGTTGTCATAAGCCTTTTTGCTGGCTAAGTTTACAACGTAAATATTGCAGATAGTTTTTATTATACGGCAAAGTTTTCCAAGGACTACAGGGGTTGTAATCTATTCATTTATGCCATTTGTTGCTTTATTAAGCTGACTGATGTTCACAGATTCTCTGATTATCTTTGTTGATGTCGGCTCCATATTTAAATTTTTGCTGGGTTTAGTTTTGAAAAAATCAGCTTGAAAGATTTTTTGGAAACTGACGTCTCATTAGCACAATATTATATGCTTCAAATAGCCAGCTTTACATTTTTTCTCATTGATTTTGAAATTCTGCACGCAAATGTCTGATATCCGTTTTACAAAAAATCTAAGAGTTTCGAATAAAATTTCATCTTGTCCAATATATTAGAGACAAAAAATTTTTTCTGCAACGATCCGTCAAAAGTTCGTGCAATGATCCTTCACGTCAAGTCTGGATCACACCAAGATCAGAAGCTTTTATTTGATTTCTGACAATGAGTAAAATGTTTTTTGTTAACTGAATGAAACATCATCCCACTATATTATGCCTTCCTACTTTTTAAATATCAGATATAAATATGTCAAAATTGAACCTAAAATATCAATTTTAGGGAAAAAATGCTCTCGTCTTTCTACGCTGTTAGAAATAGTTGTCCTTAGGAAAAGTGTATGCACAAATCTTTGTTAATTTCTTCTAAATCAACTTTTCTAAAAACTCAAAAAGTTTCTTCGGATGAATTTTTTTGCCTTTAACATGGTTCATGCTGCGCAGTAAAACAAACTCTGCTGTGGTATTAGAATGTTTTGAATGTTAGTTACTTGTAATGTTAACTTGTAGTGTTATTTGTGATGTTAACTTATTTGAGTTGAATGTTTCTTGTGTCAGAGTTGTTTTATTCTGACCATTCTGAATTATCAATCAAGTGGAATTTTAATACACTTTTCTTAAAACATTCATTAAATTGAACACAACAAATCTTTGTCGGAATCCAACGAAATGTATTTTTGGTTAATATGTTCAAGCGCATAGAATTAAGAACGGACTGAAGCAATTCAAAACAGCCATACAGAAATATTGATGACTGTTTAAAAGCATATACCAGCGTAATTGATTTCAGTGCGCGATGCTTTCAATAATTATTGATAATTAAAAATGAGCAGAAAACAATCTTATTCGTGTGAAGTACTGATAGAACCCTGTAACTATGGGTTAAATTCCCTAGGTTAAGCTAATTACTTCATTATAAAGATTCTACATAATTCGTTAGAGCTTTACTTCTCATAACTTCTGCCATTGCATCGAAAAAATCAGTTTACAAAATCGAAGAAATGCAACTGAATGTTATGAAATGCAAGATATCTGCCCTGCCAGATTCTAGGGTGCCAGATGTTCTGATATACAGTGGCAACCAGATTTTAATACTTAAAACGTGCTTTTTCAAGCTAGATTGCAAGATTCTGTCAGAGTCACAGTGAAGCTCTGTCTGATATCTGGAACTAGTTCATGGTTCTCTACAACAGACTGATTTTCTCACGGACTTCATCAGATTCACAAACAAGGCATAAGGTCGGTAACGCTGCCTGAATTCAATAAAAACTGCTGTCGTTTTTCCATAACTACTTAGCAATTCGAAATTTTGGACAGAATTTTAAACAGGTTTGTAAAGATTCACGCATTCTTGCTGAAAACACGCATAATGGCCCTTTAAATTGAAAAAAGTGAATGATAGTAAATTGCTCTCTAATTCTGTCATTTTGAGGTGTACAGTTATCCTTGGACTGGAGCTAAAAACAATTGATGAAAGCGACTGTTGAGTTACACTGCCTAATGTGCCTTAAAACAAATTTATTTTGTGCTCCATTTCTTTTCTTATCCCTTTAATGAATAGTGTTTGTCAAAAAATGGTAAAAACTGGCCAGTTTTGACAGACAGTTTTGATTGTGCCGTTGAACTGATCAATTAAAAAACAACATACGACGGCAAAATAATTTTCATTAATGGGTCGACTTCCATCATTAGTGATAAGTGCAAATGAGCAGAAAAAATATTATTTGCTGAGGTACTGTTAAAAATTTGTAGTTATGGATTAAATTTTCCTACGTTAAGCCAATTACTTCATTATATATATATATATATATATATATATATATATATATATAAATATTTATATATATTCTACATAAATTGTTAGAGCTTAACTTCTGATAACTTTAGCCATTCACTGAAAGAAATCAGTTTAAAAAAATTGAAGAAAGCCCCCTGAATGTCATGAGATGCCAGATATCTGCCGTGCCAGATTCTAGGGTGCCAGATGTTCTGATATACAGTGGCAACCAGATTTTAATACTTAAAACGTGCTTTTTCAAGCTAGATTGCATGATTCTGTCAGAGTCACAGTGAAGCTCTGTCTGATATCTGGAACTAGTTCATGGTTCTCTACAACAGACTGATTTTCTCACGGACCTCATCAGATTCACAAACAAGGCATAAGTTTGGTAATTCCGCCTTTGATAAGAACTGCTGGCGTTTATCCATAACCATGTATCGTTATTTCAGACAGAATTTTATAAAGGCTTTTATTAAATTCTATAAAGAGTTACGCAACCTTGCAGTGAACACAAATATTGAACCATTGAATTGAGAAAAGTCAATGAAATTCAACTTCTGGCTATGTATACTGCAAATTTTTTTGCCATTTCACGGATACAATTATTAATGGTCCTAAACTAACAGATAGGCATAGTAAAACAATTGATGAAAACTGCCGTTGAAAAGCAGTTGCCTAACGTTCTTTAAAACAACTTTGTTCTGTGGGGTTTTTTACAAATTGTAGAAGACTGGTCACTTTTTACAGACAGTTGTGTCGTACTGTTAAATAAATCAATTTAAAAACAACATACCACGGCAAGTTAATTATTATTAACGGGTCGACTTCGGTCATTAGAAATGATCAGGAAATATCTCATTCCGGTAAAGATAGAAAACTGGGATAATTGGTTTTAATTGGATTGTTTAAGCTAATTAGCTCATTGAAAGTGTTCGACATTAATCGTTACGGCTTATCTTTTCACCATTTCAGCGGTTGCATTACAGACAATAACGTTGATTCAATTTGTAGAATCCTTAACTTTTGCCCCCCCCCCTATTACATTAGGCACCCCTCCACTTTTCTTTTTTTGGCCCACCACGATAAATACTTAGTCAAAATGCTCCGAAATTTTTCAAGCTTTATTTTTATATAAATCTAATCATGTCACTTTACAAAATTGAAAACAGTCACGTGCAAACATTAAAATGCCAGATCTGTATAATTGCCAAATTCTAGAGTGACAGATTTTCGTATGTGCCGTGTCAGATTTTAAAACTTACAATAAGTGTTTTTCATGCTCAGATGCGTGACTCCGTTAAAATTACTTTAAAATTCCGACTTACATCTGGAACTACTACGCGCTTCTTGGCGACCGTCTGATTATCTTACTGACTTCATCAGAGTCAAGAAAAAACCTACTAAAGCGATTTTAATTCTTATCATTTAGCAGATTATGTTTAGGCCAAGTGGCGTGACGAAAGGCTGAACAAAACGTGGCTAGACCTCTACAGGAGCATCCATGGCTATGACTACAAAGAATGCGACACTAAGGCTGCATGTTACAAAACCATCGTCATGGGAACAAACTTTGCTGAACAAATTTGGAAGCCTGATTTTTATTTTAAAACAGGCTAGTAATTGACAAAAGCTACAATTTGCGCAAAACGTACATAATTTTAGGCATTTCTGGACGACAGACAAAAATATCTTTTAACCTAAAATTCATTTAGAATTAAGTATTCGAAATAAAATTTTTTCAAGAGATGTTTGCAATTTAGATGCTTCCGAAACGACAAAACCGACTCTCTCTTGCGTTTATTAACAACTATACCGAAGATGCCGCCCTTATATTGCGCCGTTTATATTCGGTGTTCTCGACTAGGGTTGTCTTCTTAATCCCAATTACTAAGTGACTTTCTCTGATATATGTCCATTGGCACGCTGTTAAGAGCAGTTGTGATCAAAAGTGACAAAATCAAATTAATGTAGATCAAGTGTACCTTTTGGAAATTAATGCGAAAATTTAAGCGTGACTCGGTTGGAAAAAGATGATGTTTCAAAACCCTCACCCTATTGTCAATTTTAAATGTACTGCGAATAGTCAACAGGCTGTTCTCTTTAATAAACAATACTCCAGAACTGGGACTGAGTTTGGAAAACCTCGGCGCAGGCTAATTTGGACATGCTCGTTATTGGGGCAAAAATTTGTTACGGCAGACAGAGGAAAAATGCGTTGCTTCTACTGTGTTTACTTTTGTTCTATTTATCAGCTGTCTCAATTGAGCCAACAGATGACAAGAATGACAATGTGGCTACTATCTTCTTCAGAGACGGAACAGTTCTCTATTCCAGCAGATACATCCTCACAAACTCGTGTCCCATGGAGTTGACTCATTTTCCATTCGACAGACACAGCTGTAAGGTAATAAACACCCACACAAGTTGAATGATTTCAGAGCTCACTTCATTGTCCCAGATAAGAGAACAAACGGGCAGAAACTAAAATAAGTTGTTGGAAATGAGCTTTGTTTGCCAACAATTTTATGTAATTAGTGCTTCGTTAGTTTTATCCACCGGTTTCTTCGTTGATGTCCGTTTTTGCCCGGTATTTTTTTAGCAGATTATTTTTCTGATAGTCTTTTTTAAAAAACCTCTCAAATCCCGATTCTCTGGCTACAAAAAAACTGAGATTTGTTTACGCAAAAGGTATTTCTACTATTGTAATAAAATTGTTCTTCATTTTTCGTCATTTATGCTTAGTAAACAATACCTAAATAGTTATTTTTGATTTTTTAACTAGCAAAATATCTATATCTATAACATTCGAAAAATTGAGTGGTCTTAATGGACAAACAGGGTTCGCAGGGTTAATTTAGGGTTAATTTTGGCTTAATCTTGAACTGCTGAGATCCAAAATAGTTCAGATTGTAATCAGTCGGTCTTTTTTATTAAAATAACTCGATCCTTTTGATATTAAATAAATAACAAAATATTTCAAAACAAAACTCACCATTGACAGGTCCAATTGATTTCCTAATTAGCTCCAAAATAGTGTGTCTAGTTGATTACTTGAAAGCTTGTGGGCGTTTTGACTTTTAAAAAAAATTGATTTTTAAATAAATAATGGCTTATTGAACTTTGCCTCCACTTTTCTCTTAATTTGGTCAACTTTGAGCTTAGGGTCGGCATTGAAAGAATGCTTCTTCTTTCTACTGAATTTGAATTCAATCTTTTTTGCGGTTTTTTGCCTTAAGTTATGGTTTTCAGGCTTTGATAATACAAGATTTCACATTTTCTTTTTTTTAGGTATTTGCCCATTTTTCACATTTTCTAGTTTTGTAACATTATCACGTTATTGACAGTTCATATGTCACATTATTGGTGTTCACAATATAGAACAATTGATAATATTATCATCCCTAAAGATATAGATTATGGTTATAACGGCTTCGACACTACTTTATCGAAGAATTTGATTGAACTTTTTAATTTTGTCTTTAACTGCAGTTTTTAGTTTGTCTTTTTAGTCGTATAAAAGTTTCTGTACAATGATCCGTTTTAATTGGTTTTTCATGAAAAAATAAATAAGCCGATATTATAAAATTAGTAGATGGCTGATGGCTTTCATGACTTCGGAAACAATTGTTTTCCAAAAAAAAACACATATAAACTTTTCAGTTGTGTTCATTTTTTGTCCTTTTGTTTACTAGTCTTGTTAATTACAGGCCAAATAAGGCTTTATTGTTGTCAAGGGAAGGTGTCAAATGAAATTGGTGTCAAGAGGTCTAAATTTTTTTAAGAATTTGTTATGACTTTACTGGCTTCGACATGCGTTTTTTTTATAAAAAAAGTAAAATAATTTTTGATTTTAGTCAAATTCGACGTTCTTTTGTAGACATAAAATATATTCTGGATAATTTCACGTCTCACGGGAATCCTTTGGAAGAACAAATGAATCTATTTCTTTATTTCATTTTATAATTAATGGCTTTCATCTCTTTGGAAATTATTTTTTTTTTCGAAAAAAATTTTTACTTAGTTTTGCCTTTCTTTTTGTCTATTTGTTACTTACTTTCGTTAGTGAGAGGTCACATAATACATACGAATTACGTACAAGTGCTTACTTTGGAAGAATAAACGAATCTATTTCATCATTTCATTTTACAATTAATTGCTTTCATCTCTTTGGAAATATTTTTTTTTTCGAAAAAAAAAAAAAGTTTTACTTACATTTGCCTTTCTTTTTGTCTTTTTGTTACAAAGTTTCATTATTGAAAGGTCACATAATACTTTATCGGTGTTCAAAGAGGGTGCAATCAAACATTTTTTGAGGGCCATAGTATGGCTTTACGGCTTTCAAAGCGTTTTCTGGCAAGCTTTAACTGATTTTTTGTTTGTTGTCTATTTGTTGTTCTTTTTGTGACCACTAAAAAATTGAATACTGACAGTTTTTATTTCTTTTCTATAGAAGCATTGGAAATTGTGTGTCTATGAGATAGTTACTTGATTTCTAATGGTTTTCATTACTCTGATTTTAATTGTTTTTTAAAAAAAATTAGCGAAATTTTTTCAACTTTACTGTTTTTGTTCTTTATTGTCTAATTGTTAACAGTCTTATTATTGACTGGTCCCATATCTTTGTTTAGTTTCAGTTGTATTTGAGAATATTTTGACTTTGTTATTAAGTTTTGTTTTTAAAACGGACATAAAGTTTTTGTTGTAATTAATGTTTGTTGATGTTGTTTGATCTTTGTTATTGCTGTTCGTCTTGACTCGCTTTCTTAATATTGGCATATCTCATCAATCTAATGCATCATTTTTACTCCACTGAGTCATTTGCTTTGGAGGCTATCTTTTCGTTCACACGCCAATTTTTTTGAAAATTACTTGAATTTTTGGGTTTTTCTATTTGTTCCTCATTTGATAGACATTTATGCCAAAATTGTGGACGAGCGGGGTCGGAACCTTATGTGCGATCGCACATTACCGAGCCGCCTTGTTATGTTTATAGAGTAGAAGAGAGAAACACACCTTAGTAACGTATTAAGATAAAATTGATAACATATCAATAGATTTTTTTGTCGAAACAGAAAACAATTACTCATCTCAACTAATTTCTAGCGACCAACTTCTTGCGACTTTAACGAGGTCATCTCATTGTTAATCATTGATGGTATCTATCAGTTTCAATCAAGACTTAGAGCACGTTGCGTTCTACCGTTGTGAATTCCTCAGGCTGAGGTTCCAGGCCTAAAGTCGGTATGTTGAGACGAATATAATGTAACAACCCAACTGTGGTATTAATTAACTCAATATACTGCTAAAGAATTTGAGCCTAGAGGACTCGAACCTACTATCCCAAGACCCGCGGCAGGCATGCTACCGTTGCACCAAAGCTCTGCTGATGTATCAATTTTGTTAACTTGATATACCACAAGCTGGGTTATTACAATAAATGCATAAGGGGCGTCTTGCGCTCATATTTACATAGTCTGGTAAGAAATTGGAGCACAAGAAAGTATGAGTATGGACTTAATTTAGTTTAGCATATCTTATTTTAAGGTAAAACAGTTTTTGAACGCAAAACGGGTAATATTGAATAAAACTTTTCTCTATTTCAAAGAAAATAAAAATTATAGAAAAAAAACGTTTCATTCTATTATCGACAAAAACTTGAAGCATACACAGAAACTGACTGAATATATTTTGCTTTATTATTTAAAGCTGCGGATGCATAGTTTTGAGATTTTAATCAAGCAACTATTTCATATTGTAAAAAGAAAAATTTCTGTACATGAAAATATTGCAAAAAAAAACAAAAAAGAATTTATTTCTCTGGGTTAACCTGACAGAGTCTATTCTGAGATTTTTGAACATTTGTGATGTTTTGAGCTAATTTTTGGATAGTTTTAAACAGGAATTAATCGGAAGTAGAATTCTTCGGTTTGGGACGGTCGGGGCAGGGACCCCTTAGATTGTCGGACCTATTTTGAACACGGAATTGACTTTTTGAATCTGCAAATAAAAAAAATGTTTGGCAGGGACTTGATTCAGCCATTTATTCAATCATATTCCTTGCGCAATTTTTGTTGACGTGCATTTCTCGAAAATTCCTACTCTGTAAAAGTACAAAACATTAACAAGTGCTGGTTTATTTAAAATCATTGCAAAGTTAAGCAAAATTTAAGAGGTCATTTATGAAAACCAATTGATACAAAACTTTAGAAAACCCCTGAAAACTGGTGATATTTGCAGCTAATGGTGAATAACTTCACTGTAATAATTCTCCATATTGAATGACATTTGGTATTTTAAATGCCCAATCTAAGGTAAACGCCCTTATCGAGGTTCCGTTAATGACAAACATCATTTACAGTCCAATGATACCCAATGAACAGAAAATTAGATTTGAAGGAATCGCTCACATTTTTTGGCTTCGACTCTGAGAGTTCGTAATTTCTAAGGTAATTTTGATTTTCTGTTTGAGATTTTACTGACTTTTGAAGTCCTATGCCGTAAACACGTTGACTAAAAGTGCAATAGTTGCCCTAATGAGCATTTACTGAACCTATTTAGTGCTTTGAGTGGACATCTAATGGCTGTTAAGACCTCAAAAAATAAATTTGGATTTTTTTTGAACGTTAGCTGATCTTGAATATTTTTTTGCGATTTCTATGTCAGTTTCAGTAATGACAGAACCCCGTTTTTTTTTAACTGCAAGCAAAACTAATATGATTAGTTGTTTTATCCTCAATTATTGGCTTTATGTCTACGATGCGACGAGTTCTCTTTTATTTTTTTCAAAATTTTTGGACAACTATTTTTCCATTTTTGTTTCCCTTTGGAATCTTATCACATTATCCTACTATTGATAGTTCCCATTGGCTCATAGAAGACGTTAAAAGAATCAAGGACAAAGTTTTCAGTGGAAAAGTTGTCGATTAAATGGATTCGACAATTTCTTCCGACTTTTTCTTAAGCATTTTTAAATTGTTGAGAGTTCTCATAAGCTTCTTATTGAGGATTGAATGAATGATATAACTCCAGGCAGTGAGATCATAGCGAATAGTCTTGAAGTTTATGATATTAATTGTTTTTAATTTTTTAAACAATTTTTTGGTTTTTTGTTTTATTTGTATTGTTTTTTAATAGTTTTTGTTGTTTTTTCGTCAAGTTGTATTTATTTCTCATTATTGAAAGGTCCCATTCAGCTCCTTGTATTAAAAAAATTAAAATTTCTATTGATATTATGTCGTATATGATGTTTTTTTATAGGAAAATATGCGTTTTCATAAATGTTTTGTGAGTGGTCTACATTTTATTTTTTTCTTTTCTTGTACCACATTCGCCTAATATCAGAGCCCAATTATTTTCAAATAAGGCCTACGTGATTTTAACTGTTCGTTCAGTTTTTTTTTAACTCAATTAGAGAATTGTGAGTGGTACCACTAAAAACCTCGTCCTGCCTAGAATTCGAAATTAAAAATATTTTTTTTGAACTTCGTTTTCTTTTGAGGAAGTATCGAGGTTTAAAATTTCATGTGAACATGGGAAATTGTGTTTACTTTGATCACTTTAGCGTAACTTTTGTTCGATTTAACATTTTTTCTATAAAAACTTTAATTCCAAAATACCTTTCATCCTGAAAATTCATCAATTTGGTGTTCCTAATAGACAAAAGGCAATTAAAAGAGATAGTTCCGGTCTCACAGGGAAAATTACCATAAAAAAATTCGAATTCTATTTGAGAGTTAAATTTCTTTTGAAAAATTTTTATATTTTTTCGTTTTCAAGTCACTAAGAGAATGGTGACATTTCTTATCGAGGTTCCGTTAATGACAAACGTCATTTACAGTCCAATGATACCCAATGAACAGAAAATTAGCTTTCAAGGAATCGCTCATATTTTTTTTGGCTTCGACTCTGAGAGTTCGTAATTTCTAAGGTAATTTTGATTTTCTGTTTTAGATTTTACTGACTTTTGAAGACCTATGCCGTAAAAACGTTGACTAAAAGTGCAATAGTTGTCCTAATGAAAATTAACTGAACCTATCTAGTGCTTTGAGTGGACATCTAATGGCTGTTAAGACCTCAAAAAATAAATTTTGAAAAACATTTTTGAACTTTAGCTGACCTTGAATATTTTTTGCGAATTCTATGTCAGTTTGAGTAATGACAGAACCCCGTCCTTTTTAACTGCAAGCAAAACTAATATGATTAGTTGTTTTGTCCTCAATTTTTGGCTTTATGTCTACGATGCGACGAGTTCTCTTTTATTTTTTTCAAAACTTTTGGACAACTGTTTTTCCATTTTTGTTTCCCTTTGGAATCTTATAACATTATCCTACTATTGATAGTTCCCATTGGCTCATAGAAGACGTTAAAAGAATCAAGGACAATGTTTTCAGTGAAATGGTTGTGGATTAAATGGATTCGACTCTTTCTTTCGACTTTTTCTTATGCATTTTTAAATTGCTGAGAGTTCTCATAAGCTTCTTTTTGAGGATTGAATGAATGATATAACTCTAGGCAGTGAGATCATAGCGAATAGTCTTGAAGTTTATGATATTAATTGTTTTAAATTTTTAAACAATTTGTTGGTTTTTTGTTTTTTTTGTATTGTTTTTTAATAGTTTTTGTTGTTTTTTCGTCAACTTGTAATTATTTCTCATTATTGAAAGGTCCCATTCACTTCCTTGTATTAAAAAAATTAAACTTTCTATTGATATTATGTCGTGTATGATGTTTTTTTATGGGAAACTATGCGTTTTCATAAATGTTTTTGTGAGTGGTCTACATTTTATGTTTTTTCTTTTCTTGTACCACCTTCGCCTAATATCAGAGCCCAATTATTTTCAAATAAGGCCTAAGTGATTTTAATTGTTTGTTCAGTATATTTCTAGCTCAATTAGAGAATTTTGAGTGGTACCACTAAAAACCTCGTCCAGCGTAGAATTCGAAATTAAAAAGATTTTTTTTTGAAATTCGTTTTTTTTTGAGGAAGTATCGAGGTTTAAAGTTTCATGTGAACATGGGAAATTGTGTTTACTTTTGATCACTTTAGCGTAACTTTTGTTCGATTTAACATTTTTTCTATAAAAACGTTAATTCCAGTATACCTTTCATCCTGAAAATTCATCAATTTGGTGTTCCTAATAGACGAAAGGCAATTAAAAGAGATAGTTCCGGTCTCACAGGGAAAATAACCATAAAAAAATTCGAATTCTATTTGAGAGTGAAATTTATTTTGAAAAAACTTTATATTTTTTTGTTTTCAAGTCACTAAGAGAATAGTGACATTTCTTATCGAGGTTCCGTTAATGACAAACGTCATTTACAGTCCAATGATACCCAATGAACAGAAAATTAGCTTTCAAGGAATCGCTCATATTTTTTTTGGCTTCGACTCTGAGAGTTCGTAATTTCTAAGGTAATTTTGATTTTCTGTTTGAGATTTTACTGACTACTGAAGACCTATGCCGTAAACACGTTGACTAAAAGTGCAATAGTTGTCCTAATGAGCATTAACTGAACATATCTAGTGCTTTGAGTGGACATCTAATGGCTGTTAAGACCTCAAAAAATAAATTTTGAAATTTTTTTGAACGTTAGCTGACCTTGAATATTTGTTGCGAATTCTAAGTCAGTCTCACTAATGACAGGAGCCCCGTCTTTTTTTACTGCTAGCAAAACTAATATGATTAGTTGTTTTATCCTCAATTATTGGCTTTATGTCTACGATGCGACGAGATCTCGTTTATTTTTTCTAAAATTTTTGGACAATTTGTTTTCTCATTTTTGTTTCCCTTCGGAATCTTATCACATTATCCTACTATTGATAGTTCCCATTGGCTTATAGAATACGTTAAAAGAATCAAGGACAAAGTTTTCAGTGAAACGGTTGTGGATTAAATGGATTCGACTCTTTCTTTCGACTTTTTCTTATGCATTTTTAAATTGCTGAGAGTTCTCATAAGCTTCTTATTGAGGATTGAATGAATGATAGAACTCTAGGCAGTGAGATCATAGCGAATAGTCTTGAAGTTTATGATATTAATTGTTTTAATTTTTTAAACAATTTTTTGGTTTTTTGTTTTTTTTGTATTGTTTTTTAATAGTTTTTGTTGTTTTTTCGTCAACTTGTATTTATTTCTCATTATTGAAAGTTCCCATTCAGCTCCTTGTATTAAAAAAATTAAAATTTCTATTTATATTATGTCGTGTATGATGTTTTTTATAGGAAAATATGCGTTTTCATAAATGTTTTGTGAGTGGTCTACATTTTATTTTTTTCTTTTCTTGTACCACATTCGCCTAATATCGGAGCCCAATTATCTTCAAATAAGGCCTAAGTGATTTTAATTGTTCGTTCAGTATATTCTTAGCTCAATTAGAGAATTGTGAGTGGTACCACTAAAAACCTCGACCAGCGTAGAATTCGAAATTAAACAGATTTTTTTTGAATTTCGTTTTCTTTTGAGGAAGCATCGAGGTTTAAAGTTTCATGTGAACAAGGGAAATTGTGTTTACTTGTGTTCACTTTTATCCTAACTTTTGTTCGATTTAACATTTTTTCTATAAAAACTTTAATTCCAAAATACCGTTCATCCAGAAAATTCATCAATTTGGTGTTCCTAATAGGCGAAAGGCAATTAAAAGAGATAGTTCCGGTCTCACAGGGAAAATTATCATAAAAAAATTCGAATTCTATTTGAGAGTTAAATTTCTTTTGAAAAAACTTTATATTTTTTCGTTTTCATGTCACTAAGAGAATAGTGACATTTCTTATCGAGGTTCCGTTAATGACAAACGTCGTTTACAGTCCAATGATACCCAATGAACAGACAATTAGCTTTCAAGGAATTGCTCATATTTTTTTTGGCTTCGACTCTGAGAGCTCATAATTTGTAAGGTAATTTTGATTTTCTGTTTGAGATTTTACTAACTTTTGAAGACCGATGCCGTAAACACGTTGACTAAAAGTGCAATAGTTGTCCTATTGAACATTAACTGAACCTATCTAGTGCTTTGAGTGGACATCTAATGGCTGTTAAGCCCTCAAAAAATAAATTTTGAAATTTTTTTTGAACTTCAGCTGATCTTGAATATTTTATGCGAATTCTATTTCAGTGTCAGTAATGATAGGACCCCCTCCTTTATTACTGCAAGCAAAACTAATATGATTAGTTGTTTTATCCTCATTTATTGGCTTTATGTATACGATGCGACGAGTTCTCGTTTATTTTTTTAAAATTTTTGGACAATTTTTTTTCTCATTTTTGTTTCCTTTGGAATCTTATCACATTATCCTACTATTGATAGTTCCCATTGGCTCATAGAATACGTTAAAAGAATCAAGGACAAAGTTTTCAGTGAAAAGGTTGTGGATTAAATGGATTCGACTCTTTCTTTCGACTTTTTCTTATGCATTTTTAAATTACTGAGAGTTCTCATAAGATTCTTATTGAGGATTGAATGAATGATATAACTCTAGGCAGTGAGATCATAGCGAATAGTCTTGAAGTTTATGACATTAATTGTTTTAAATTTTTAAACAATTTGTTGGTTTTTTGTTTTTTTTTTGTATTGTTTTTTAATAGTTTTTGTTGTTTTTTCGTCAACTTGTAATTATTTCTCATTATTGAAAGGTCCCATTCACTTCCTTGTATTAAAAAAATTAAACTTTCAATTGATATTTTGTCGTGTATGATGTTTTCTTTATGGGAAACTATGCGTTTTCATAAATGTTTTGTGAGTGGTCTACATTTTATGTTTTTTCTTTTCTTGTACCACATTCGCCTAATATCAGAGCCCAATTATTTTCAAATAAGGCCTAAATGATTTTAATTGTTCGTTCAATATATTTCTAGCTCAATTAGAGAATTTTGAGTGGTACCACTAAAAACCTCGTCCAGCGTAGAATTCGAAATAAAAAGATTTTTTTTTTGAAATTCGTTTTCTTTTGAGGAAGTATCGTGGTTTAAAGTTTCATGTGAACATGGGAAATTGTGTTTACTTTTGATCACTTTAGCGTTACTTTTGTTCGATTTAACATTTTTTCTATAAAAACCTCAGTTCCAAAATATCTTTCATCCTGAAAATTCATCAATATGGTGTTCCTAATAGACGAAAGGCAATTAAGAGATAGTTCCGGTCTCACAGGAAAATTTACTGTAAAAAAATTCGAATTCTATTTGAGAGTTAAATTTCTTTTGAAAAATCTTTGTATTCTTTGTTTTCAAGTCACTAAGAGAATAATGACATTTCTTATCGAGGTTCCGTTAATGACAAACGTCATTTTACAAACGTTAATGACAAAATCAAGATATTTGCTAATGATTTTAATGGCCTCGCTAATATGTTTTTTATTAGATTATTTGTAATTTTTTGAGGTTTTTTGCATCTTTAGTCCAATTCTGTGGCTTAGTCTGATCAGAGACGGGTCCCATTAGTTTTGTAATGACTTTATATTAAATTTATCGGGTTTTTTAAAAAAGTTAATGATTTTTAAGACTTTGATTTTTAAAAGCTAATGATAGTTTTTGAGTTTTTTAGAAGCTAATGGTTTTTAAAAGCTAAAGATAATTTTTGAAATTATTTGGATTGAAAAATGTTGATAGTTTTTTGATTTTCGCCTCATTATTTTTTCTTTTTACCTGTTGACTAGTCTCAATAAGGAAAAGTCCCATCTGATGTATAGTTAAGATAAAAATTTTGTGGAACAAAAGTTTTATAAAATTGCATCTTGACATTGTTTACTAGGTGCTTTTAAATTTAGTTATTGGGTTTTTGCAGTTAATTTTTTAGTTTTGTTTGTTTTGTTTGTTTTTGTCTCGCATTCTTTTTATTGTCACATATTGTGAGCGGTGTAATGAGGCATAGCATTATGTTATTCAATTAGTAGTTTGCGTGTGAAATGGTTTTTTAAAATTTACACATCTATTTTTGGCAATCTGTTCATTTGGTTGACAATTAAGTCAAAAATATAGATCAGCTCGGGTCAGAAGTTCATGCGCGAGCGCACATTAACGAGCCACCTTGTTTTATTCTGCTTTTTCTTTAAAAAGCTCTTCCAGCAAAGATTTGAAAATTTAAAAGATTTTTTGAATTTCCTTGTTTTCGAGGTTTCAAGTTTCATGTGGACACGGGATAATTGGTTCACTATTAATCAGTTTAAGCGTAATTTTGTTCAAAGTAATATTTTGTATGTAAAAAAATCCGATCAAAAATTACATTTCACGCAACAAAATGCTTCCATTCTGTGTCCTTAATAGACGATATGCGACTAAAAAGACTAGCTTTGGTCTCACAGGGAAAGTCACTATCGAAAATTTTCTTATTCTATCCGAGAGTTGTTTTCTTTTAGAAAATTCAAAAATAATTTATAATTCATATCGAGGTTCCGTTGAAGACAAATCTGATTTAAATTTCAATGGTGCCCATTGAACAGAAAACTAGCTTTCAAGGAATCGCTCAAATTTTTTTTGGCTTCGACTCTGAGTTTTTGTAATTTCTAAGGTATTTTGGTTTTCTTTTTGAAGTTTTACTTATCTTTTGAAATCCTATGCCGTAGACACATTGACTAAAAGTGCAATAGTTGTCCTAATGAGCATTAGCTGAACCTATCTAATGCTTTGAGTGGAAAATAGTTTTTGAAAATTTTTTGAATGTTAGCTGATCGTAATCATTTTTTGCGAACTCTAAGTCAGTCTCAGAAATAACAGGACCCCTGTCCTTTCTACTGCAGGCAAAACTAACCTGGTTAGTTGTTTTATCTTCAATTATCGGTTTTATGACTTCGATCCGACGAGTTTTCATATATATTTATTTATATATATATATATATATATATATATATAAATTTTAGATGATTGATTTCCTAGTTTTGATTCCTTTTGGAATCTTATCACATTATCCTGACGTTGACAGTTCCCATGGGCTCAGAGAAGACGTTAAAAGAATCATGGATAAAGTTTTCAGTGAAAAGGTTGTGGATTAAATGGCTTCGACGCTTTCTTTTTGTTCTTTTCTCACGAATTTTTGGTTTTTTCCCTCTATTTGTTATTGTTTACATAGTCATACTGTTTACATAGACTTATTGTAATGTCTTGTTGAAGACGGGTCAACGACAAAAAGCACTCTCTTCTTATTGAGGCGTTACGTAACGTGTTACGTAACGTAGCGTATTGGTTTGACTTCGTTGAAAGCTATTAAATATAAAGTCGTCGATACTACGCGTTTTCTCGAAGATTTCGCGGTTCTAAATTATTTGTTCATATTTGTTGATTTCTTCAAGTCTTATAGTTAAGGAAAGAGGAATCCTTTTGTTGTAAATTTTTGTTTAAAAAAATTGAAAATAGTATTTTTTGCACTGAAAAGTTCACTTTTTGATGGCTTCGACACTTTTGTCCCATTTCTTTAGATTTTGCTGTTTTTGGGGTTTTTTATTCATTATGCAGTCATAAAATGCTGCGAAGCTTCAAAAGCTTCTATTGAAGATTAAATAATTGATTTTGCTCTATGCAGTCAGTTAAAAGCGAATAGTCTTAAAATTTATTATTTGAATTGTTTTCATTATTTTTATTTTTACGTTTTTTGTTATTTCTATTGTTTTTTGTACACTTTTTGTTCTTCTTTTTGTCAATTTCTTTCTAATTCTCATTTTTGAGAGGTCCCATTCAACTCCTTGTATTTCAAAAATTGAACATTCTATTGATATTATGTCGTAACTGATATTTTGTTTGTGGGAAAATATGGGTTTTCGTTAATGTTCAATACTTTTGCTTTTTTTCTCTTCTTTCACCACATTCGCGTAATAACAGAGCCCAATTATTTTCAAAGGGTTCAATTGAACTTATTGTTTTGTTCAGTTCAATTTTAGCTCAATTAATATGGATAACAATTCAAGTTAGTAAAATATATTTAGATAATTGGTAAAGATTTTAATTGGCTCGATAATATGTGTTTTAGCAGATTGTTTTTAATTTCTTGAGATTTTTTGCATCGTGAATCCGTTTCTGTTGCTTAGTCTAACCTAGGACAGGTCCTATTAGTTTTGTAATGATTCGATATAAAGTTTATTGAGCGCTGTAATGAGGCTTGGCTTTATGTAATTCAATTAGTAGTTTGGGTGTGAAACGGCTTTTCAAAACTCAAACATCTAATTTGGTTATGTCTTCATTTGGTTGACAATTATGTCAAAAATGTAGATCAGCTCGGGTGGGTGGAACTTCATGCGAGAACGCACATTAACGAGCCTCCTTGTTTTATTCTGCTTTATCATTAAAAAGCTCGTCTTGAGAAGATTTAGAAATAAAAAAGATGTTTTTTTTTGAATTTCATTTTTTTGAGGAGTTATCGAGGTTTAAATTTTCATTTGAACACAGAATATTTGCTTCACTTTTGTTCACTTTTAGCGTAATTTTTTTCTATAAAACAATCCAACTCAAAACAAATATTACGCTACAAAATGCATCAGTCTGGTGTTCTTAATAAACGATAAGTAATTGAAAAGACTAGCTCTGGTCTCACTGGGAAATTCACTAACAAAAAAGTTTGAATTCCATTTAAGAGTTGTTTTTTTTAGAAAAATGTCCATATTTTTTTGCGTTTGAAATCACGAAGAGATTAGTCAACTTTCATATTGACGTTCCATTGATGACAAACCTCATTTACAATCCAATGAGGCCCAACGAACAGAAAACTAGCTTTCAAGGATCGCTCATATTCTTTTTTGGCTTCAAATCTCAGGTTCGAAGTTTTTAATGTAATTTTGAATTTCGTTTTAAAATTTTTTGAATTTTCGAAATCATATGCCAAAGACACGTTGACTAAAAGTGAAATAGTCTTCCATTTGGGCATTAAGTGAACCTATCTAGTGCTTTGAGTGGACAGCTAATATGAATTTTCGAAATTTTTTTGAACGTTAGCCGATCGTAAATATTTTTTTGCGAACTGTAAGTCATTCTTGGTAATGACAGGACTCCATTTTTTTTACTGCAAGCAAAAAATCTGGTAAGTTGTTTTATCTTCAATTTTTCGCCTTATTTTTTCATATAATTGATTTTTATTCTTTAGAAAATTTTTTGCGTAATTTTGTTTCCTTTTGGATCTTATCACATCATTCTGATATTGGCAGTTCCCATTGGCTCCTTGTATTTTAGAGGACATTTCCCATTAGAGGTCCCATCTAATTCCTTGTTTTTCAAAAATTAAAATTTTTTATTGATATTTTGTCGTAATTTATATTTTGTTTCTGGGAAAATAAGTGCTTTCATAAATTGTCAATTTTTGTGGTTTTTTTTTCTCTTACCACATTCTCGTAATAACAGAGCCAATTTATTCTCAAAAAAGACCCAATTGAAATTATGTTTTGTTTACACGCTTTAATATAGATAACAATTAAAATAAAAAATATTTAGACAATTTGTGAAGATATTAATTGGCTCAATAATTTGTGATTTAGAAGATAATTTGTAATTTTTTGAGCTTTTTTCATCTTTAGTCCGTTTCTGTGGCTTAGTCTAACCAAGGACGGGTCCTATCAGTTTTGTAATAACTTTATATTAAACCTATCGAGATTTTTAAAAAGCCAAAGATTTTTAAGACTATGTTTTTTAAAAGCTAATGATTATTTTTGAAATTTTTAAAAGCTAATGATAATTTTTGAAATTGTTTGGATTAAAAAATGTTGATAGATTTTTGAATATCGCCTCATTATTTTTTATTTTTTTCTTGTTGACTAGTTTCAATAATGAAAAATCCCATCTGCTGTATAGTTAAGATAAAGGAAAACTTGTGCAGCAAAGGTTTTATCTGATTGCATTTTGACGTTGGTTACTAGGTGCTTTTACGTTTAGATATTGAGTTTTTGCCGTTGATTTTTCAGTTTAGCTTATTTTGTTTGTTTTTTTTTGCCTTATTTTTTTTCTTGGCAGATCTTGTGAGCCCTGTAATGAGGCATGGCATTATGTAATTCAGTTAGTAGTTTGGGTGTGAAACGATTTCTTAAAACTGAAGCATCTTTTTTTGGTTATCTTTTCATTTGGTTGACTATTAAGTCTAAAATGTAGATCAGCTCGGGTCGGAACGTCATGTGCTAACGCTCATTAACGAGCCTCCTTGTTTTATTCTAGTTGAGTACTATTGCAGTAGTTTTTTTTATAATGAATTTGCACATTGTTTGGGAAAGCTAAATCTCATGCAGACACTAAAAATCGGCCGCACTTTTTAATGAAACCAGTCTCGAGCAGAAGCTCATGATTCTTATATTTTTGACAACAACGAAGTGTGCTAATGTATTAGAAAAGTCATACCAACATTTATAGTTAGAGTTGAAAAAACATATAGAGACCTGTAGCGGAATAATGTCACATCAGACGTTTACATTGATGGTAATAAAAATTTTAAAAATATTTCTGGATGTTAAACTTTGCTCAACGCCGCGGGAGTAATGAAAATATGGTGCAAACGTTCTAAGAATAGACGTGCTTTGATACTATTGTTTAAATTCCGAAAGTCTGTTATATGCACTTGATATTATCAATCACTGTACCCTGAATGCCCATCATGCAACTTTCCTTGATTTCATACAATGTTATATATGGTCCCCGGTAATCATACAAGGTCATATATGATTTTTCTGATTTCCTGATAATTTCATTTGATATGTAGTCTAATTTTTGGATATTTTAGATTGGAATCGGCAGCTACAAGTACCACATGGCAATCCTTCACCTCGCCTTTGATCCAGATCTAACTGGCATGTACAAAGGACAGTCCACGGCCAACTTCCAGTTCCTAGACTTCAACTTCGGAAGAGACTACTCAAATATTTCCACAGTTTACTGGGGGAAAGACTTCATTGAGCATGATATCCAAATTCACATGAGGAGGAAGTTTGGCATCTATCTACTCACGATCTATTTGCCAAACTCCTCATTGTCAGTTCTCTCGTAAGAGTTATTCGTAATAATACAACAATATATAAATTGTAACGGGGGGAGGGGGTTAAAAAAACGGGAGGGGGTCGGGGAGGCAAAACAGAATAGATCCCTATATCGATAAACTGCTTGAGAATTAGAGCTTAGAGGACCCAAACATAATATCTGCAGAACCGCGAGCAGACATTCTACCATTGCACCAAAGCTCTGATGAAGTGCTAACTTTGTCAGCTTGACATACAACAAGCTGTATTGTTGCAATATAATGCACATTTATTTTTTTAATCCACTTTTGCTTTGCTTAAATACACTCATTTGTGCTAATTATAATAACTGTGTAATGGTTAATTTCACGTTGTAAACTTTTCTCCCATTGATCTCGCATTCCTTTTACCCTATCCAATTCATACCTATTGCAATCCAAAAAATTTGGATTGCCTTGGTGCTCTGTGTGTCTTTTTTGTAAAATATTTTCACACCTTTTTCCATGACTTTGAGCTTTTGAAGCGTGATAAATAGGTACAGCTCGGCGGGAATTAAGTTGCAGTAGAGTACCGCAGCTGGTTTTAGTAGTTTATCTTTTTATAGAGTACTGCAGGTGCTTGGAAGGATTAATTGAAGGTTAAAGAGTCATTTTCAGTAGTTTTTTAGCCCAAAATTACGTTTTTAGTCTTTTTCGAGTTTTTTGTTTGATCAATCTGCAATTAACGTTTGTCAGAGTTGAAAGAGATACTTTGCAAGAAAAAATTATACTTTATGATCTTTTTGTGACCTGTAAGGTTCAAAACTGCAAACATAAACACGCAAAAGGATACTAATACTTGCAATTTTTGACAAAGATTTAAATTTTTAAAAAGATTTGCCAATTTTTTTTTCAAATCTTTTCAACGTAGGGGCTGAAGAACCTCCACTAGTATTTGATAGTACGTTACTCTATTGGTTACTGTGGCAATGGATTGGTTTATAACATCTTAATAGACAACTTTTCCTATTTTTTTAAAGATTTTAAGTTTTTTTTTGAAAATTTTTTAAATTTTTTTGAGTTTTTCAAGACCTAGGGGCCATAAAATTTCCTCTAGGGCTCTATAAAAGGTTCTTGCGTAGTTGCTAAGGTCAAAAAAAGATTATCAACTTTTTAATATCAGAAATGTTTTCAAATTTTGATAAAATTTGAAATCTCCCAAACTGTCTGAATATTGTCATATTCCGAGTTTATCGATCTCTATAGTTCATTGAAATTTATTTAGGCTTCAAAATGCATTAATGGGTTATTTGTGGAGACAATAAAAGTTTTCTGAAGATATTATTTTGAGTGCTTAACAACATTGCACTAATATTTGCAATTGTTTTTGAAACTTAAAAAAAATTTTATTGTTTTTATAAGTTTATCCATCATAAAGGGCCAAAATTTTAGGCCCTGCAGAGGGGTTACTAAACAGATTTGATAGGCGAAATTGGCCTTAATGTTAATAATAATGGAAATTTATATGCGTACATTAAAATAATTTTTGCCATTTTTCCCAGAAAAGATATTTTAATTTTTTTTGCCATTTTCTGAAATAATCGATTTTTAAGTACAAATGAAATTTTTGAGCTGGTTTACTGGACAGATTCCTTAATTAGAAAATGGTTTTTGACAAATTAACAGAGCAAAATTTATAAAATTTAAACAAAATTGCAATTTTCAATTATTAAATGTATCTTAGCTCTCAATATTCTCTTGAAGGCTTGTGAGTGGGTTAGTGGGTGTATTTAAATAGATAAAATTTGGCTTTCAGGGTAAAACCTGCAGGTGTTTCAGCAAAATTTTTTTAGTTCATTAGATGTTTTGCTTATTTTAGTTTTCAGATTTTGAGATCTCTTGTCTTTTTAGCTCACGTTGTTCATTTGATCTGCTGGTCAGACAGAAACAGTAATTCTAATTTTTTCTTTCAATTCTTTTCAATGTATTTCAGCTAACGCTAGTTTTTTAAATTTAGGCACCCGTTGTTTCAAGTAACCCTCCAATCTTGATTTTTACAATTTTTTAACATCTGCTCTTACATTATTACAAGCATGCTCAAAGAGGGGCAACTTTATATATCCTTTTTTTTTCGATATAGCCCTTTCAATATTACCAATTTGAGCATTAATTTTAAGGGTAGCACCTGAATAATTTCTTTCTTAATTTCGATTTCCCCATCACACATCATTGTACTCCATAAACCAAATTAACCCGCCTTGAGTGATTACCCCAGCTTTGAGTACATCGTTTTTTGGTAATTTTTGGAGATTCATTCTATACGTGCAGCTCTCTATTTCCTCGTCGTCAGAAGTTGATTTCAGAATGTCACACTGTATATACAAAAATTATTGGTTCTATTCTGTTTCGTCCTCTGTCTTATCAAATCACAGAGAGCTGATCCTTTCGCGCAAGTTGAGTTTTTATAGGGCAGCACTCTTCCAATTCAATGTTTTCTGATCTTCTTCGCTCTTCTTTTTGCACTTGGGGAATTAGAAATTGCGTTTAGCAGATTTGTTTAAAATTAATAACAGGTGAACGGCTTTTATCGTCTCAACTCATTCGTTTCATTTGCTTTGTTTCTTTGCCTCTTCATTCAGCTGAACTAAGGTATGACTTTAAAGTTTTACATCATTTTCACTTAATTACTTTGTGAGGCCAAAGCGAACCCAGGCCGAGACCGGATGGTTAACTTGTAAGAACTTGCAAATTTTTCTGCAAAAGATGACTAACTTGTAAGAAATTGCAAGTCGAATGGTTAACTTGCTAGAACTTACAAGTCGAATGGCTAGCCTATAAATTTTTTGAGAGTTGATTCCTGTCGTTGTCAATTGTAATTGGTTAATTTAATTTAACATTCTATCGTTTTCTCTTGAAAGTGATTGAAAGCGCATATCTCAATGCGCTTTTTATTTCCATTTTTCGGCCAAAATTTTTGCTGCAATGAAATTAGCCCGATTAATTTATTTTCAGAATGTTCTAAAAGTCTTTGCTCTTTTTGGCTTTGATTAAATGATTTTCATATCAATGTGTCAGCACATTTCCAAAAAAATAATTAAGTTACCATCCATCCTTTTATATCATTTTTTTCAGTTCAATTTCTTTTTCTTTATGCATTTTTCCTCCGTTGATGCACAGAATATGTACACATTCATATCTTGTGACGGTTTTTTCCCGTAGCATTAGCAGAATAATTTTCTTTTAAGAACTCGTGATTTTCTATTTGAATATATGTTTTTAGTCGTCTTGAATGGGAAAGCAGTTGACCTAACCATTTTTTCATCCAGAAACCTCAGAGGAATGAAACATGTTTGAAAGCAAGGTTTTAGCAATCTCAATGAACTAAACTGTATAAAATCAAGTATCAAGTTTGAAATTGTTGTCAACGAGAAAATCATTTACGCAAATAGTAGTTTTATCTAGTTCCCTTATTGTTAAACTTCTAATTGTGATCTAATTTGTTTTTCAGCTGGGTAAACTTTTGGATAGACCCCAAATCTACGCCTGAGAGAGCAGGGCTTACAATAACTCTGGCACTGGCCCAGATAGTGTTGATAACTGGAGTTGAACAGAACTTTCCTTCAGTTAGTGACTTCAAGATGGTCGACATCTACTTGATAGTCAACTTCCTGTTCAACATCTCCTCTCTAGTTGAAACTGTGATGGCATCAGTTGTCACAAAAAATGTCCCGACATCGTTGAAGAAGAAAAGCTCGACTTCGAACGTTAATCAAATGGTAGTATCCAATTTTGATGCATTGGTTTCTAGATTTCGATAAGATTCTGTAAATTTTGCGCTTTTAAACTGTTTTGCGGATTGACGTACCATTCTAATGGTTTTTTATTCCGTGGGTCGGGGTGTTGGGGGTGACTCGATGCTAAAAATTACAAATTGTGGTGAATGCGATGAGTGGTGGTAAGAAATCGTGTTTTTAGAACTTATTACGGTGTTGAAAGGTTCCCTAGTTGAGAATTTTTCGGTTTTTAAGCATAAAAGATCGTCGGTATCGTTCCTTTATTCTAGCCAAAAACGACAAAATTTCCTATGATATTTTCATATTTTCGTCAGTATCGTCTTTGTTTGACATTCAACATAAGAAAGATTATGTATCGTCGTTTTTAAACGTAGGGCAGATTCTGTATGGTCGTTTCTAAACGTACAGAATTGGTATGGTCGTTTTTAAACATAGGGCCGATTGGTTAATGTCGTTTTTAAACGTAGAGATTTGTTATCGTCGTTTTCAAATTTAAGATTGGGTATTGTTTAGAGAAACACCAGGATGTTTCAAACTCTGGGTCTGAAAAGCAGGTTAGCCCAGCAGACCGAACAATAAAAACGATCGGCATTGGGCGTTTTCAAACGCAACCAACCGTCAAAAACTTTGCTTGCAAACTACAAGAAAGCGTGTAAAAACTCAGTGAAAGCGAATTAATCAACAGAATTTTCATCATTGTTCAATAAGTATTTTACATTTTTGAAATCAAAATTAATCAAGAAATCTAAACTCGTTCATTTTTTTGTGAATGAGTTTAAACAGAATTTTCAATGAATTCGCCATTTTTGCAGAACTTTCTCAAAGTAAAGCTATTGAAATTCCTGCAAAAAAACCGAACTCTAGAGTTTGATTACATTATATACAGAAAAATAAAAATTTCCAATGGAACAAACCGACAATTTCTTATGTCTAAAACCGAATCTGCCGATGATCTCTTACGTTTAAATACCGAACATATCGAATCTTAAGAAACCGCACATACCGAATCTGTATTGCGTCTAAAAACGACTACAGCAAATTTTTCCTACGTTCAAAACCGACAATACCGAACAGACCGAACATACCGAAGCTTTCTTCCGTTTGAAACCGAAGATTTCTTACAAATTTTTTGTTTTGTTTTTGTTCGGTTTTCTCAACTAGTGTTTTGCATCTCTAAAAACCAGAAATTACAACAATTCACAGCAAAAAATTTAACGCAATTTTTTAAACGTTGTGTTTTTGTAAGATTAACGCCAAAGATGGTTTTTATCAGCTCTTCCTGTTGGTAACTTTTGTTCACCTAAAAACATCTAATAAAAATTTTCCACGAACCCTTATGAAAATTTTACCTCTAAAAACCGCCAATAAAATTGTATCTGCTAAAAACAGCTAATGGTACAAAAATTTACCGTGTATGTTTCATATAAAGTGGATCGATTCTGATTTAAAAACAAAATGAAATGACGGTTGAGCACTGGAAAAGAAGTGACTGACTTTCATGAGGGCAGAGGATTTTTTATGTAATCCGGATTTTTTATGTAAAAAATCCGGGGAACGAATTGGAATCATTTTTTTTCACCACCAGAAGCCATAAATATTACACCGCAGTCACCGATAAAAGATGCGAGCGCTTCGTTGTGAAAAATATTCATTTTCACCGCTCTTATCTGCAAAAAAACTGTTTTTCTCTTTAAAACTTTGACCCGAGTTACAATAAAGAAATTGAAATACACGATTTTAAGGAAGCAAAAGAAGTCATGCGAGCATTTTTGTAAAACAGAAAGTTCCACCGTTTTTTTTAAGCTAATAATTATAACGTTTTAAAAAATATGCAATATACAGTTAGAGCAGTGTAGGGAAGTTGTCTTTTTCGGAAAAAAACTTTGCTCTCAGAAAACAGACAATGAGTAATTGTTATCAACAGATCAATCTGACCATATCAACGACAATGGAGAGGAATTGACCTGTTAGAAAAATTATGTTTTACACAAGGTCTAGCTGAAATTTCCCACTTGTAATTGGAATAATTTTGAAAATTGTATTGATATCCTTTTTCCTTCTTTTCAATCAAGGAGAAAGATCTAATCTATCGACTTGGACGATCAATCGCGTGTCGTAGTTTGCAGAAAACAGTCTGGTGACTGGAGAACAATAATATTGTTGGTTATTTTGTCAATTATTATTTTTTGCAATTATATTGCAATTTTAAGTTTTCAAAATTTTTCTTGAGTTAAGAATCGTACCTTTTAGAGCATATGAAAGAAATAGAAACCTATCAGAATCTTTATACTACGAACTCGCTAACTCATCCCAAGTTTCTTTTGCTGCAGTTTTTTTGAATTTTTCGAAGTCAATTTGATTTTTTTTCGAAAACCGCGAAACATACACTGTCTATTTGATCCGATACGCTAGAATGTAGGTTAAGATGACAATACCGATTAGGGAAGATATAATCACATAGAGAAGAGTTATAAAAGATATATAATTTTTCAAGTAAAAAAATTCATAAAAGTTTTTCATTTTGAGTTAGTCTAGATATGATCAATCCTATCCATATTTTTATGTTTTCAGTCACTTGTCAGCACCAGTTTTCACAATCCACGCGAAAAATACCTGAAACGGAGAGAAGAGGTTTTCGAGTTTACCTACACAACAGATGACCAGTTAAATAACGAAGAGAAAGAAGTGGAAGTCGATATTGAACCCACTAATCCGGTAGACTCATGGAGCAGAGTTGGCTTCCCGTTAGCATTTGTGATCTGGAACATTTCCTTCTTCACCCTCACTCTCCGCGTGACAGAAGAGACCAGATAACGGAAAAACTAAAAACGGCCTTATTTTCTTGCTATTTTCGGTTAATTTATGATACCATACATGAATGTAAACAACATTAAACTTGAGCACCAAAGAATGTAAAATATGATTTTAACCTTTAATTTTTTTTGAAAAAAAAACTGAGAAACACAAACTGATGTTTAAACTCAGCTACATGAAATAACTGCTGGACGATAATTTGATTTGCCTAAAAACTTGAAGTTTCGTGAATTTTTTTGATCATGGCGTTATTTCAGTATAGGTTGCGTGAATCTGCTTGAAGTCACTGAGAACTTCTGGTGTTGATCGAGAACCTCGTAACGGTCCAAGTTAAAAATTCGATGTGGTTTTGCAGAGCCGCGTAACTTTGCTTAAAGCGAGCAACTTGCAAGTTTGGAAATTCCGAAAGTTTACGGTGAGCAACACGGGCAATATCACTTTCTGGCTATGCATATAGGAACTTCCAGCATTTGAAATTCTGGCACTGCAGGCCTTCGGTATTTAAAATTGCAAGTGTTTGTTTTAATTTTATTTCATTTGTTATGTGTCTTTTGTGAATTTAGATAACCATGGATCTTTTTACATTGACAAAACTTATCCCTAGTATAAATTCCCACCAAAAAATAAATGGAGATGTGATTGCCCTAAAATCTGTCTTGAGGTACAATTTTACTCGTCGTAAAGTGTCGCGTTGGCCTTATAAGTGAGCAACAAATGCAACACTACACAATTGTTTGAACAAAGCATTGAGTATCAGTCTATGTTAAATCATCGAATTTTAAATAATGGGCCTAAGAAAAGTTTTTCTGTCTCCAAAAACTTGAGCCAAACTTGATAAAAGCAGTCAGATAAAACCTTAAATACACAAATTTTCTTTTTCCTAACTAAACAGCAGATGGAAATTTTTCTTAATGAGCTTAGGTAACAAGTCGACAAAGAGAACGAATAATGAGGCGAAATTCAAAAATTAATCAATATTTTTTAAACCAAGAAATTTCAAACGATTTGCGAAAACACATACTTTTGATACAATTAAAATCATTAGCTATTACGTGAAGATTATGTACTTTTAAATCAATTGTTATTTCAACTAATTCAGCTAAGAATTTATATTGAGATGTTAACTAAGTTTACCTGGGCCACATTTGAAGATTATTGGGATCTGTTATTACGCCTTTGTGTTGTAAGAAGAGAAAAAGAAACACAAAACTGACCACTTGAAAAACGTTTATATATATGCATATTGTCCAACAAACAAAACGTCAGTGAAAAATAAAATACGTAGATATGTTATTTTATGAAATACAAGAAACTGAACGGGACCCCTCAATGATGAAATTAAGTTACAGGTTGACGAAAAGAACAACAAACACTGAAAAGTTTGAAAAAAAATTTAAAATGTTTATCAGAAATTTTTAGACAATTTGCTATAAACTGAGAGCTTTAGGTAACATCATTTATTCAATCTTCAATTACTAGCTGATGCGATCGGTCAGCAATTTACGGCTACCTAAAGAGCAAAAAACAGGAAAAAACAGCAAAATCAAGAAAAAAATTGAGCGAGAAAAGTGTCGAAGGCATTAAAGAATGAATTTTTCACTGAAAATTTTTCTAAGTTCAATTAATTGTTCTAACAGCAATGGAATTCTTCTTTTTTCTCAATATAATTTCAAAAAATCAAATATGAACAGGAAGTTTTTAATAAATACTGTTCTAGTTTCAAATATTTTTTTAACAGCAAAGGAATATTTGTTTTTATCAATAAAACTTCAAAAAATCATCAAATATGAACAAATACAATAGATCTACGAATTTTTTGAGAAAAATTGTAGTATTAACGCCATAAAATTCAATAGCTTTCAACGGATGCCATTAAATACGCTAACTTGATGGGACAACAAAGATGTTTGCCATTTGAATTTCATCAAAAAACCATTACAACACGTCCTTGACTATGACAACAACAACAACAAAAACATGCAAAAACCAGAAATTCAGTAGGAAAATGCGAGAACAAAGTGTCGGAGCCATTTAAAACATAAGCTTTTGTCTGAAAACTTCATCTGTGATCCACTGAACGTCTTCTGTAAGCCAATGGGAGCTATCATTTTTGGGATTATGTGACATGTGTTCAAAATTAACCAATAATACGAAAATATCCAAAAATATATAAAAAAAATTGAAATTTGTCATTGAAGTCGTAGAAAAAATAGTTAGAAGATAAAACCACTAACGAGAATAATTTTGGTTGCAGTAGAGAAAAGGGAGTCCTGTAACTACTGAGACTGACTAACAGTTAACGAAAAAAAGTTTATGATCGGTTAATGTTCAGAAATATTTATTCAGAAAATTATTTTTTAAGCCTTAACAGCCATTAAAATCATTAGTTTTCAATGGAAGTCAATAAATACGCTCATGTATAATCCGATGCGAGGACTATGACGTTTTTCATTCATTGGTAATCAATAAGACATCACAATACGCTTTATGACTATGAAAACAACAACAAAAACAGTCAAAAACCAAAAGTTCAGTAGAAAAGTGCGAGAAGAAAGTGTCGAAGCCATTTAAACCATGAGTTTTTTCACTGAAAACTTTATCAGTGATCCACTGAACATAATTTTTAAGGCAATGGGAGCTATCATTATTTGGATGAGGTAATATGAGTTCAAAAGTGACCGATAATACGAAAATAAGCCCGAAAAATTTGAGATCTTGAGTCATTAAAGTCATATACCAAATAGTTAGTAAATAAAACCGCTAACCAGATAAAATTTGGTTGCAGTAGGAAGGAAGAGGGTCCTGTGATTACTGAGACTGACTTACAGTTCACAAAAATAAGTTTATGATTGGTTATTTTTCAAAAAAAATTTTCAAAATTTTTTTCTTAAAGTCTTAACAGCCAATAGCTGTCCACTCAAAGCACTAGATATGTTCACTTAATGCTCATTTAGGAACACATAGCGCCTTTAGTCAATGAGTTTATGCCAAAGGGCTCCAAAAAATTTGTAAATCCTCGAAAAGAAAATCAATTTTTCATTTAAATTTAAGAAAACTCAGTGTCGAAGCCAAAAAAAAAAAACATGAGCAATTCCTTGAAAACGAATTTTTTTGTTCATTGGGCTTATTTGACTGTAAATGAGGCTTGTCGTTAAAGGATCCTCGATATGAAAAGTGACAAGTCTCTAGGTGAATAAAAAACAAGAAAAAACTGATAAGTTTTCTAAAAAAAGAGCTCTCAAACAGAACTCGATTTTTTTATAGTGAACTTCCCTATGAGACCAGAACTATTCTTTTTTATCGCCTTCAGTTTATTAGGAACACACAATTGGTTCATTTTGCGGCATGAAATATGAAAATTTGAAATACTGTTTTTTTAGAAAATATCTTAATTTGAAGAAAAGTTACACTAAAAAGTGAACAAAATCATGCCAAATATCCCGTGTTCACACAAAACGTCAATCCTCGATAACTCCTCGACAGAAACGAAATTCATTTTTTTAAATTTTGAATTCTGCGCTGGAACAGCTTTTTAATGATACCACTCACATTTCTCTACAATGAATATATCGATCGGCCAAAATTGACTGAACAAAAAAACCCATTTGAGTATATAGTTCCTCCCCCCACAAGTGGGTCGAAACAAATAGCCCAGAGAAAGAGCCTTACGTTTTTTTCTTTGGTTAATGCATCTACAATAGCTTTTGTTTGAAAAAATTGCACTCACTATGTCCGGCTTGTTTTTACATGATTTATAGATAGATAGCTTATAGATAAACCGAGGGGAAATTTAATTGAAACAAACTTTTACTGAGCAGGAGCACACTCGAGGCAAGATCGGATGGTTAATTTGCAAGAACTTGCAAGTTTCTTGCAAATAATGGTATACTTGTAGGAATTTGTAAGGCGAATGGTTAACTTTTAAGAACCTACAAGTTCATGAAAGAAAAATTTGCAAGTAATCACGATGCATCGCCTTATACAGAAATGAAAAATGTTGCAGGTTTTGACAAGTTAACCATTGAAATTCGACCCGGATGCTTCTGATGTTTAGCAACGTTTACGGTAAGTTTCACTAATGTTTACTCTGGCTTAGGTGAAAAGATATTCAATATTTTTCATAAGTAGACTCAATTTTCGTTTTTCTAAAGAATATTCAATCCTAAAATCATGAGCGAAAATTCGATCTTGAATTTTTACAAATATTTTTGCTTCTTTTTGCAATGTTTGTTCTTCGTCCGGAAAAACATGTACGGATGCTTAATTTAATAATGACAGAATGAGCAGTTGGTATATCACACAAAATTTCAGAACGAGACGTGAACTTCAGCGCCTCACTAATGAAAGAAAATTAAAAAAAAAGTTTCAGGTGTCTTTACTCATCACATTTTACTACATGCTTTAAATGAGCTTGAAATTCATCTCTGTTTTTGAATTCTATGAGAATGGATTGCTGTTTATTCATACATGTATTTTTAGGCTAAATAGCGTAAATATATAGGTGTCACCTCATTTCGTCACGTATTCTTCAGTTAACTTGAGGTAGTTGATGGTCTGCTAGGGTCAAGCAAAACTACCTAACCTTTTTTTGATGGTTAAGGTGTTTTTCTGTTGAATTTACATGAGGTTTTAATAATGATCACGCTTCAGTTTATGATTTTTTGTGCATGGTGGGTCATAGATGATCAGGAAAGTCGGTCTAATGCCTATTTGCGACAACTATTGATATAAAGAAGTTATAAAGTCATCGTTAATCAAGCGCAGCAAAAATTACCGAAGTAATGAATTGGAAATTGAAGTTTGTTTTAACGTTAAGTAGAAAACGGCCGTAAAATGTGGTTACATAGAGGAAAACATAAGCATGGACGTTTTATTTATTATCACACAAAAAATCCAGTCAAAGTGCTTCGCTGAAAATTTCCGTACTTTGAGTTTTCTCACAATCATGAACCAATTTGATCGCAGTTGAAATATTTCAGACTTTAAGAGGGAAATATATTTGGTCCACATTTATCAGAGTCATTATTTTTTAAAGAGCTTCTTTCAATCATGTCGCTATGTAATCATTATGAAAGCACTATTCATAGTTCAAAAACTGAACTGCAATTTGAAATTACTTTTCGTCTGTAGATTAGAACAGTAACTAGCATCAATTTCCCTTGACTTTCAATTCCCCGATTGGTCGTTATCAAAAAATGAAAGATTTTCCAGACATTTCCAGATCTGCTTCATTTACAACTATTTAATTCAGTGGTAGTATCAGCTTTAATGGCTAATGTTCCAGGATTTCCAAACTTTTCTTTGCTTCTTTTTATTATTTGCTGCCAAATTTACGCCGTTTTCTCATCATCTTATTACTACGGAAACTAAGAACAATTCATTCTTCTAATTTACATAAACTCCTCGATTTTGTCATCTTAAAATTTATACCTAATTTATCATATAAACTTGTTCCCATTTTTGAAAAACTTTGTCATTAGTTTGCAAAAATTTATACACTTTCGAATTCCATATGCCAATAATTTCTCAACACAGCTCAATTTGAAAAATAAAAACAAATTAAGTAAAAATAAGTGCAAAACAGGATCTGCTTCACCAATCAGCAAGAAAAGAAAAGTTGGCGCCATTCGCAAAAAGCATAGCTATTTAAGTTTTTTTATGTGTAATTTCTGTTCTTGAGTGAAAACTTTGAACTAAAAAAGTGTAAAAATAAATTAGACTCGCAAACTACAACTAGCTGGTTATAAATGTAATTTAACTATATCAAAGAATTTTAAAGCAATTAAGAGCTCAAAAGCTCTTAAATATTCGTATACCAACAGCTGTTGTCGGTTAAAAACAGACGAACATATAAATTTCCTGGATTACTTTTAAGAAAAACACAAATTGAGGAAAAAAACTGATACAAATTTTCTTATACGAGAAAACAAACCTATATTCAAAAAACATCCAAAGCCCATAACATAGAATACAAACCCCTGACAACCGAAACAAACTGTTTTCAAACAAAATCTCAGTGATTGTCCACTCGTGATAACAAGCATTATTTATTGGGGATTAAAGAGAAAATAATAAGACTTTTGATTTAGACTGATGCGTCCAAAACTCTATCCAACTCTTAACTGTGGATTATACTCTTGAGTTAAAACATTGAACTACAAACGTGTAAAAGTGATTTGGACTCGCAAACTACAACTAGCTTGGTTATAAATGTAATTTACCTAAATCAAAGAGTTTTAAATTAATTAGCGACTCAAAAGTTCCTAAACATTCGTCTATCAACAACTGTGTTCGTTAAAAACAGACGAACATAGAAATTTCCCCAATTACTTTCAAGAAAAATACAAATAAAGGGAAAAAATTGTTAAAATTTTATTTATGAGAAAACAAACCTATATTCAATAAATATCCAAAGCCCATAACAAAGAATACAAACCCGTGACAACTGAAAAAAAAAACTGTTTTCGAACCAAATTTCAGTGCTATTGATAACAAGTGTTATTTATGGGCGATCAAACAAAAAACAATAAAACTTTTGATCTAGACTGATGCGTATATAACTCTATCTAACTCTCAAATTGCATTACATTTTCAGATCAATTTACAATAAAATCCAAAAATTGATATTTTTATGGAATAAATCCATAGGACACATTAGATGCCAATCTTTGCAATTCCTTTAAACTGACAAATAAGATTGAAAAGTTTAAAACAGCTACCTGATTCATTTGACAGGGTTAAGGTTAGTTTTTGATTACCTAGACACATAGACATCACAAAACAGTTTGTAAAATCGCATTTCTGTAAATAAAACAAGCTTTACGTAATTTTTCAAACCAGTTTACGGTCTCTAATACCAAAATACGATCATATTTAACCAAACTCATTTGCTTGAATTTTTCATAAAAACTACTAACCAGTCAAACGATGAGAACCTTGTTATAATTTATTTTTAGGGGAAAATAATTGATTTATATCCACCAAATATGTTTGGTTACAGGAAGCAGTGCACTGGTATCAGTTGCAGACCTTTTGCCATCACCCATTTCATATCGTAGCGCATCACTAAATTTCTTGCAGAAAACGGTTTTATTTATTGTAAAAAAACGTTTTGTTTAGTGATGACCTTAATTTTTTATATTGCAGATAAACAAAAGGCATTCACTATATTGGCTGACCGTCGAGGCTTTGCTTAGAAGCATAAACTAAGTTTAGCAATTTTTTTGCGAGGCCCGGCGTTTTCTGGTGAGAATCTTAAATCTTGATAGACTTCCTAATAAAAAAAATTTAAAGATATAACTGTTTGTGGTACCATTCTTGTTTTTTGAGTGCTTGTTTTTAGGTCCAAAAAAGTTGTCAAAAGCTTCTTAAAGAATTTCATTTTTTCTAGAAATATACCTCGCAACCCTCTGAGATCTTTTGTGCCAAAGCTTTCGTTTTTTAAGATCAGAGAACTGCTTATAAAACTGTTGAAAACCGTACCGGATCGGATAAGCGTTGTCTGTCTCAAGCATTTTAAAGCACGTATTAAGTTCTTAAATGGTAATATCATTCGTTTGGATCATTTACTCGATAGAAATTTATTCATAGTCATAAGTAGACAACACACAAAAATAGTTGTGTCTGATAGGATGCCGCTATGTAAAATTTCAGTCGTAGGTGTAGAAAACATTTTCAATGAGTAACGCTGAGCATGTTCTAGAAGGAAAAAAGTCCGGTAAGATCTTGTCCACAGATGAAAACAACTAACGAAAGCTCCATGTAAAGGCAAAAAGACGACAAGATGAGCAAGCAAGCTACCCAAATTTGCACTGAACAAAATTAATTAGTAGGCATTGTGAATTCTAAAAAAGGTTGTTGAATATTTTTTTTATCTAAGATCTTATTTAGGATGTAGACTGGGCGATGCAAAACGAAATAGACTAATATAAGTCAAAAAACTATATAAACAGTTCTGTCGGTAATTATCATTTGTTCCTGGGACCTTTTGAACACAAGTTTATAGCTTCTTTTTCTTGATTAATCGAACAAAATTAGCAAAAATGCTAGATTGAGAATTAAAAATGGATTACTTTTTTTAAAATTTTTAATGCAACTTGATGCTACTCTTATGCGCAGATACCTTTATTATATGATCTCCTATGTAAACGATTTTGTTGGGTCAAGAAGTCCTATTAAAAGTCTTTTATATGATTATATTCGACCTTCCAAGCTCTGATAAGAGCCCAACAAAAGTTTCTACAATTATTAGTTATATGATTACTTATAAACATATGATCTTATGATAACTGACCAGAAACTCATAGCTTATAAACTTTTTTTAAAATCGATGTTTCACTGTGTACAACAAAGAGTGAGACCTAGAGCTCAAATGATTTACATAAAAACACAATAACCATTAGAGTATTCGCTGAGCAGTTTTTTCGAAAAAAATATTAAATAATTTTCATCTTTTTTCTTTTTTGTCAACTTGTTTCCTAGTTTCAATAATGAGATGTCACATAATACATTTGTGTTGTTCGAATAAAGCGCAATCGAACATATTTTGAGGGCCAAAGTATGGCTTGACGGCTTCAAAAGCGTTTTCTGCCAAGTTTTAATTGATTTTTTTGTTTGTTTTCTGATTGTTGTCCTTTTTGTAACAGCACAAAAAAATGAATTTCGACAGTTCCTAATTTCTTTTCAAAAGAAGCATTGGTAATCGTACACCTATAGGATATTTTAGTTGATTTTTAATGGTTTTCATTACTTTGAAACTAATGGTTTAAAAAACAATCGAATTTTCAACTTCACTGTTTTTGTTCTTTATTGTCTAATTGTTACCAAGCCTTATTATGGACTGGTCCCATATCTTTTCTGTTGAATTACAAGTAATTGTTTTTAGTTTCGTTTTAATCTGACGACTTTTTGAATTTGTTATCAAGTTTTGTTTTTTAAAACGGACATGAAGTTTTTGATGTAATTAATTTTTGTTGTTGTTGTTTGATTTTTCTGTTCGTCTTGACCCGCTTTCTTAATATTATCAAATCTCATCAATCTAGTGCTTCATTATTTACTCTACTGAGTTAGTTGCAAGTTATTTGAAAAATACTTGAATGTTTGGGTTTTTCTATCTGTTCCTCATTTGATAGACAATCATGCCAAAATTACGGATGAGCGCGGTCGAAACCTTATGTGCAATCGCACATTACTAAGCCTCCTTGTTGGATTTTACTTAAATAATGAAATTATTTAAAAAGCCCTATGTTTAGTTTTTTTCTTTCGATGGAAAACTTTTTAGCTCTGGAAGTTCGAGAAATTCATTCTAGAAGAATACCAGAAAAAAGTCAATTCAAAGTTTTCACCAAAATTTTGATTTCTTTTAAAATTTTTGTGTAGTTTTTCCCCAAAAATGATTATTAAAAATTTTCTTTCAATACTTTCTTTTCTTTTTTTGGGTCCTTTCTCATACATGCTTTTTCTTTGAAAAATACTTTGCGACGTCTAGTCATTGATAAGAAGAGCTTACAAGCAACAAAAAGAGCAACTCATTGTTAGAAAAATATGGCCCACACATCAAAATGGATCTTTTGGAAAAACTTTGCAAACAAAACGACAGAGAAAAGGAATGTAAATTTATTGCAAAAAATAAACCAATGCTGAGCTTCAGTGCATGTAAATTACGCTGCCGTTGTGTTTTGATTAAAAATTAACTTTGGCAGTATAAAATCAGCTCAGTAAATGCCTTTTTGAGCTCGGCTTCTGGAATGATGAATTATCGACGCTTGTTAAAATGACGATTAAATTTCGTAAACCTTGTCGACATGATCACAAAATAATAGGAAAGGACTGTTTCCTAAATGTAACTGTCCGCAACCTTTATTTTTAAAAATTGTTTTTCATAAAATAGCTCACATATAAAACCTCACTATAAAACCTCACATATTTCAAGATCACATGCATTATTTACAGTGAGCAACTTATTTTGTGAATTGTTCTACATACTTTTCAAGACTATACACAAGCAAGGCCGTTTAACAATTATGGGCCATCTGAAAAAATTGTTCCACTGCCTAGCAATCAAGGGACGAGAAATGAACTGAGAAATTCCGAACGAAATCAGTTGAATGAGAAGTATGTCCAACCTGAACACATTGACTTGAGGTCTGAGTTTGTAATCCAACGTATGAGGAGTGTATCAGAAGTAGAGAACTCGATCACATTCGACGCCGTAGCCAAGGTCAGTATTCCCATGGGGGTGCCGGGGTGCCAGCCACCCAGTAATCAAGGTTTTATTTTGTTTAGCAACTTCAGCATCGAATGAAACCGATCATACCAAACAAACCGAACATGCCGACCATTTCTTACGAAGAAAACCGAACATACCGAACATTTCTTGCGTCGTTTTTGTTTTCTTCTCAACAAGGGTTGGTCTATAATTATAGGAGTGAAACTGTCCAAAACAAAGCAAAAATTTGGATGCGAATTTTCCTGAGTTCAACGTTTGAACTCATGTGATTTGAGGTTTTCTTCGAAGAAAGCTTTCACTTGAGTGAGTACTCCAGTAAGAGTGTTTATCAGTTTTTTGGCATTCTTGTTTCCATTCAAAAAATTTACGTGCGATCCAGGGTCAATATGTTTAGAGTTTCGTTCGTTCAAAGTTGTCTATGCCCAGACTATCATGCTTTCAAAGTTACCGATTTCCAGACTGTCTTGAGCTCATAGGCGCCTACTTCGAGACTATCGTGCGTTCATTCGTGTTTCCAGATCGTGTAATTTTGAACGCACGGCACACCCCTTGTACTTTCTTTTTGGTCTGGACATATCGAGTATCGGTCTGGGACCTCAGCTTGTGCAGGCTGATTCCCGATAGTTACCTTAAAAAATATCCAAAAAGCAAGATGAGATTTTATATATGTTTTAGCATAATTTATAAACGTCGGTGCGAACAGCCTCAGTGTGATCATTATATTAAATTGACAACACATAGCGCTTAGTGATTTATAACTTGCTTTTTCTAACATGTTAGAAGTCAATTAATCTAGTTATGCTTTTCAATTTACATGTTTCTTACAACTGCAGAAAATATGTAAATTAAAAAGCATATCTGTTTGGTTCATGCTAAATATGCTAAAAAATAGCAAATTACAAACCACTGTGCGTTATTTATTTATTACCAATTAAATATAATGATCATACTGATTTGTTTGTGCCTATAGATATGCAAATAGGATTTCAGGGACTCAATATTTCTGTTGAAAATTATTTTTTCAAATTGACCAAAAACAGATTGTACTAGTCTTATAAAATAATCATTTTCTACACGACTTTTGTTGTATCCTACTTGATACCAATCCGGAAATTTTATGGAATTTATTTAGAAATTTGTGAGCTTTAGTTATCAAGTTTTGTAGCTGGTTTGCGTTTTTGAATTTAATGAATTTTAACAAAACACACTTATTCTGAACCTATCGTAGAAAGGACATTGCTTTGTTTACACATAGCAACGTAATCCAAATCCTAAGTGCAAAACGAACCAAGATAAAATATATCTGTCTTTGCCTTAATATAATTTTTTTCTAGAGGAACCAGTTTGCAGCCTTTTTAAGGCTTCAGAAAAGAATTTTTAAAGTTTCAATTTTTTCAATATTGAAAATGTAGATTATTTTCACATGCAAACTGAACTGATTCAGATTGACTTACTGTTATAGTTTTGACTACTCCTGCTTATACTGCCCCCGTGTAAGTTCAAAACATCGTTATCATGTCTTTTTTAGGTTATAAAATTTTATACTAAAATTAATTGCAATCTGTGCCCTATATATGGTTTCTCAGTGACATCAAAATAGACATATTTGACATTCAATGTGCTGACAACTTCCCCACTTTTTTCAACTATTAAAGATTAGTTTTATCTTATCAAAGGTCTTATTGAAAATCTTATTGACAATCTTTTTATTAAAAATACAATTTCTAGTGAAGATTAGTCAAATCCGCGGCAGTAACAAAAGTTTTGACATTAATCTCACGGTTTCGTTGCTCAACAAACGAGTTTGATCTACTTTTGGTATTGAAAAAGAACTGTAGAGGGGAATTTACGACTTGTTACTATTCAAATATTTTGAATTGTATTGGGGAGCTGTGTTTTTTTAAGATGTGTTCACACATTTTTCAATGACTTTGATCTTTCAAAACGGGATTAACAGGTAAAGCCCACAGGGCATTAAGTTGCATTAGAGGCCCAAATTGGATGTTAGTAGTCCTACAGGTGCTTAGAGTGATGCAGCTGCTGAGATGGTCTCAATTGAATGTTAAAAGGTCATTTTTCGGAGTTTTTGGGCTCAAAATGGTGCAATTTTTCACCTTTTTTTGTGTTTTTTTTTAGTTTTTTTGTTTTATTAGTCTTAGATTTAAGTTCTTAAAAGTTGTTGAAAAAGTTTTGCAAGACAAAATTAATTGTTAGGACCATTTTATGAGCTATATGCTTTGGTGCTACAAACACAAACACGCAAAATGTTACAAATTTTTGCAATTTTTTTCAAGTATTTTTTGAAAAGTTTTGTCATTTCATTTCAGTTTTTCCAGCTTCAGGGGCCAGGAAATCGCCCTTAAGGTTTGATAATAGGCCACTGTATAGTTTTTAATAACAATGGATTGGTTTTCAACATTTTAATGTCTCGAATTTTAGCATTTTTTTGGGATAAAATCTGCAATTTTTCTAAAGGTTTCCTAAAGTTTTGGTAGATTTTTGATATTTGTCCATTTTCGATTGCCAGGAAACCTATTCCACGGTCTGCAAAAAGTTAATGCATGGTTGCTAGTTTCAATGGATTTGTTTTCAACAATTTAACATTTCGGATTTTAAAAATTTTCTGTTAAAATTTTCAATTTTTTATAAGTTTTTTCAAAACATTTGTTTTTATGCAGTTTTTCTAAGTAGCCAGATAACCTCATACAAGGTTTGATAGTATGATTTAAAGAGGTGCTAGGGGCAACTGAATTGTTTTCAACATTCTATTAGAACGAATTTATATTTTTTGGGCTCGGAATTGGGCTACTAGATAGCCTCTGAGGACACAGAAAAGATATTAATATCACATTTTTCAGGAACAGTTCATTAAAATTTGCAATTGTTTTTCATATTAAAAGAAACTTTTTGGGTAATTTTCGAGTTAATCGAATTTCAAGGGTCAATGAATTTTTTCAGGTCTTGTAGATATATTACTGCAGCAATTTCAAAAACAAAAATTGATTTCGAACATTTTTTCGATTGATTGTTTGTTTCCCATTTTTTAAATGATTTTATTTTTGTTTTGGCTGGCATTGTTCAATTGATCTGCTGGTCAGGTAGAGTACTTCTAAGGTTTTCATTCAATTCTTTGAATTGTATTTCAGGACTTGTCCTGCTATGTTTATTTATTTTAATGAAACAACGCAGATCAGAAGTCACACTTCACAGTGAAAAACACAAATTTTTTCGAAGGTGACAATATCCGTTAGGAAATTGGCTCAAAAAGGCAGAGTCGAATATTAGAGATTGTTTAAATATACATTTAATTTGAATATAAATTGGTTTAAGTGAAATGTAAATCTTTGACATCCTGTTTTCTGCTAAGCTTGATTTTGGCATGTAAAATTTTTGCATCCAGGGGATAGATAAGTAGATTCCGTTCTGTAATAAGGTTTTGCAAACAGTTGTTCATTTTTAGTTTTCATTTTCATCTTGCAGAAATCTTGCAAAGTCTTGCAAGGCGATACATCGTTTTGCAAGATTTTTTTCCCAATACCCTACAGGATCTTGCAAGATAAACTTCCGGTTTTGCCGGGGGAAAATAAGGATTCGGTAAGCATCTTATCTATTGGTGAGGTTAGAGGGGCACGCAGAATACGCAGTTGTTGTGAATATCAATTTAGTGTTGTTTGATTATGGGTGGCAAATATACGTAGTAAATCAGCTTATATAAATAGTGTAAATTACCCACCAAAACTTGATCTGGATGTGTGAAATTAGCTCGAAGTTAGCGCATGTGCTTTCTCATTTTTAACTTTCAGTGTCATGCTGAAACCCCTCCTTTCGAGCTAGGTTTCACCAAGAAGATATGCACAAAAATGAGAGTGTTTTCTTATTCCAAACGATTTGGTCAGAATATCTGCAGGCATGTTTTCTGTAGTCAAATATGACAGTTCCAGTTCCTGGTATTCTACCAGTTCTCGCACAAAGTGCAGTTTTATGGCAAAGTGTTTAGTTTTTCCATGATGCATTGAATGCTTACTTAATGCAATACAA
Organism: Convolutriloba macropyga; assembly: GCF_964194025.1. Lineage (NCBI taxonomy): Eukaryota > Metazoa > Xenacoelomorpha > Acoela > Convolutidae > Convolutriloba > Convolutriloba macropyga. The sequence continues at coordinate 9,039,041 of NC_134472.1, forward strand.
GCCTGATTATCGACAAAAATTTTCAGAGGTAGTTTTCAGGAAATTCCTAAGTCCTCTAGGATTCCACTTAGGTGGATGGCTTCTTTACTCGCCTCAACAACAGAATTAAACTCTGCTTCCGCAGTTGATGTTGCTACAGTCTTTTGGGCCTTACAACCCCAACTTATTGCTACAGACGACTCACTTAACTTGAAACAAAAACCTGAAGTGCTCCTCCTATTATCTATGTTCCCTGCCCAATCCGCATCAGAAAAATTCAACAAATCCAGAACCTGAGTCGTACGGAAAGTTAAAGTCTGATTCATTGTTCCTCTTAAGTATATAAGAACACGCTTGGCTAATTTCCAATGATCTTCTCCGGGATTTTCGACAAATGAACTTCGTGCATTAGCAGCAAAACAAATATCAGGTCTACTCGACAAAGCTAAATAGTTAAGACAACCTATCCAACTTCGGAAATTAGTTTTGCTCATTCTAAGTTGCTCCTCACTCCCCTTCTGAGGGCAATCTTTTTTTGAAAGTTTGCAATTTTCTTCCAATGGTGTGCCAATTGTCCTACAATCGTTCATTTTGAAAGTTTCTAATATTTTTTCTATGTATTTTTCTTGCCTAATTTTTATTTCCGATAAAGTCCTCTCAATTTTCATTCCTAAAAACCACGTCAATTCTGAATAGTCACTAATTTTAAATTTGGAAAATTCAGCGTAAAACTAATCACAAAAATTTTCAGAAAGGCCACAAATTATTAAGTCATCTACCCACAAACAAAGAATTCCAACTGTTTTTTCATCCTGCTTTTTTATAAACAAACATTCATCATGAAATGAGTTAACAAATCTTATTGTAATCAAGAAGGCCTTCAAAGTCAAAAACCAGTTTCTTCCAGATTGTTTCAAACCATACAAGCTCTTTTTCAATTTACAAACAAATGGTTTTCCATTTTCATCCAAAAGTTCAAAACCTTCCGCTTGTTTAATGTCTACATCTTCTTCAATCGGAGCGTTTATATTAGAGTCACACTTCACAGTGAAAAACACAAATTTTTTCGAAGGTGACAATATCCGTTAAGAAATTGGCTCAAAAAGGCAGAGTCGAAAATTAGAGATTGTTTAAATATACACTTAATTTGAATATAAATTGGTTTAAGTGAAATGTAAATCTTTGACATCCTGTTTTCTGCTAAGCTTGATTTTGGCATGTAAAATTTTTGTATCCAGGGGATAGATAAGTAGATTCCGTTCTGTAATAAGGTTTTGCAAACAATTGTTCATTTTTAGTTTAAAAATAAGTACAGAGTTTAAATTTTTGGAGATCCCCAACTTTGATAATTTTGTTGAGTAAATATCATTTTTTTTGAAGATAAGGCATTGCTTTTTGTACAATGTCATTACTCTAAATCTTTTCTTTTTTTGTCATGATTTAAATAAAATGAACGAGCAATTGTTTTGTATCATAGCTCAAGAAAGAAATTTTTAGCACAAAGTTTGAACATCGTGACACAACTCGGAAAACTATGAAAAATGGAAAATGGAACACTGACACATTTTTTTCTGGTTTTCAGTTATTTTGAAAAATTTTTGACAAATCAGCTAAGTAAAAATTTTGTCAAATGAAGATCTGAACTATTTTCCAAATAATAGAATGCTCACAAACATTTAATTGAAAAAAAAACAAAGTTTTCTTCGAATTGCGATGCAATCAATGTAAGATTAAAGTTGTACTCAGAAAAGTGGATGCCTTTTTTAAGCATAAATGTTATTTGCTCATTTTTTAATGCAACTTTGACAAACTGTTATAGTGTAAGTTCCAATAATTGACATCAATGGCCCATTTGAAACGCTAGCAGGCAAATTGGTACTTACTGTGGAACATGGAATACTGACTCGTTTAACGATATAATTCAAACAGAAATCATTCACAATGACAAAATATTAATATTTTTTGGCAAAAATATTATCGGTCTTAAAACATTAATTCTTTCAATTATTTGCAATGATGTCAAATAGTAGGGCGATTCCAATTTCAACTTAAATTTAGTTGCAAATTTATTTGAAGTTACTCAGAGCGACTTTCATTGGGACACGGATGACGCAAAATGCAACATTTAAAGTTTGGAATGAGTACAATTTTTAAATCGATCTAGCTAGTTTTATCTTTGCTAGTATTTTGGATAGTTTTCCCCCAGTCGACTTCGAATGGTTATTTTCCAAGATCTTGCAGGAATCTTGCAAAGTCTTGCAAGGCGATACATCGTTTTGCAAGATTTTTTTCCAATACCCTACAGGATCTTGCAAGATAAACTTCCGGTTTTGCCGGGGGAAAACAAGGATTTGGTAAGCATCTTATCTATTGGTGAGGTTAGGGGGGCACGCAGAATACGCAGTTGTTGTGAATATCAATTTAGTGTTGTTTGATTATGGGTGGCAAATATACGTAGTAAATCAGCTTATATAAATAGTGTAAATTACCCACCAAAGCTTGATCTGGATGTGTGAAATTAGCTCGAAGTTAGCGCATGTGCTTTCTCACTTTTAACTTTCGGAGTCATGCTGAAACTCCTCCTTTCGAGCTAGGTTTCACCAAGAAGATATGCACGAAAATGAGAGTGTTTTCTTATTCCAAGCGATTTGGTCAGAATATCTGCAGGCATGTTTTCTGTAGTCAAATATGACAGTTCCAGTTTCTGGTGTTCTACCAGTTCTCGCACAAAGTGCAGTTTTATGGCAAAGTGTTTAGTTTTTCCATGATGCATTGAATGCTTACTTAATGCAATACAAGCCTGATTATCGACAAAAATTTTCAGAGGTAGTTTACAGGAAATTCCTAAGTCCTCTAGGATTCCACTTAGGTGGATGGCTTCTTTACTCGCCTCAACAACAGAATTAAACTCTGCTTCCGCAGTTGATGTTGCTACAGTCTTTTGGGCATTACAACCCCAACTTATTGCTCCAGACGACTCACTTAACTTGAAACAAAAACCTGAAGTACTCCTCCTACTATCTATGTTCCCTGCCCAATCCGCATCAGAAAAATTCAACAAATCCAGAACCTGAGTCTTACGGAAAGTTAAAGTCTGATTCATTGTTCCTCTTAAGTATATAAGAACACGCTTGGCTGCTTTCCAATGCTCTTCTCCGGGATTTTCGACAAATGAACTTCGTGCATTAGCAGCAAAACAAATATCAGGTCTACTCGACAAAGCTAAATAGTTAAGACAACCTATCCAACTTCGGAAATTAGTTTTGCTCATTCTAAGTTGCTCCTCACTCCCCTTCTGAGGGCAATCTTTTTTTGAAAGTTTGCAATTTTCTTCCAATGGTGTGCCAATTGTCCTAAAATCGTTCATTTTGAAAGTTTCTAGTATTTTTTCTCTGTATTTTTCTTGCCTAATTTTTATTTCCGATAAAGTCCTCTCAATTTTCATTCCTAAAAACCACGTCAATTCTGAATAGTCACTAATTTTAAATTTGGAAAATTCAGCGTAAAACTAATCACAAAAATTTTCAGAAAGGCAACAAATTATTAAGTCATCTACCCACAAACAAAGAATTCCAACTGTTTTTTCATCCTGCTTTTTTATAAACAAACATTCATCATGAAATGAGTTAACAAATCTTAGTGTAATCAAGAAGGCCTTCAAAGTCAAAAACCAGTTTCTTCCAGATTGTTTCAAACCATACAAGCTCTTTTTCAATTTACAAACAAATGGTTTTCCAATTTCATCCAAAAGTTCAAAACCTTCCGCTTGTTTAATGACTACATCTTCTTCAATCGGAGTGTTTAGATAAGCAGTTTTTATGTCCATTTGTTTTAACTGATAATCGCTAGAAATAGCCAGAGACATCAAAATTCTAATGGTTGAAAGTCTAGTTGTAGGTGAGTATGTTTCATAAAAATCTTTTCCGAAAACTTGGCTAAAACATTTGCAACCAAACGAGCTTTATAGCGACATATATCACCATCAGGACCGAATTTCAAAGCAAAATGCCATCTGCTTCCTACTGGTTTTTCATCACTTTTCACTAAGGATCAAACATTGTTTTCAACCAAAGAGTCATACTCATTTTTCATTGCTTCAAACCATCATTTTTCATTGCTTCAAACCAATTTGGATTTTGCAAAGCCTCATCAACATTTTTTGGAAGCAAAGGATCAATAGCCAGTTGACTCAAAAAAGAAACTTCATTTGAATCGTTACCAATGTCTGCGACTAACTTTTGTGTTTTCTTCTGTTTAAAGTAAAATTCATTTTCATTAAATCTTACGTTTCGTGATTTTCGGATTTTTAGTTCTCCTTTTTCGTCTTCAAACCCAATCAAATAACATTTACTATTATCAGAATTCCCAAGAAAAATTCCCTTTCTTGAGGTTTGATCTAATTTTTTGCGAAATTGTTTTTCAATATGCATAAATGCCACACAACCAAAATGTTTGACGAAAGATAAATTAGGTTTTTCATTGTACATCAATTCAAAAGGTGTTTTCTCAAGAGCTGAATGCAAAAGCATGTTTTTGACGTAAAAAGCCATGTTCAACGCATAAGTCCAATATTTTCTGTCCAAGCAAGCGTTGTCTAAGAAACAGCGAGCCACAGAAGTTCCCCAAATTCTTTTAATTTTTCCATTTTCTTGAGGAGTATATGGAGCAGAGTTTTCAAAACGAAATCTTTGGTTACTACAATAGCGCTTAAACTCATTTGAAATGTATTCTCCACCTCCATCCGAAACTAAAGTTCCTGGTTTTCCAACATCAGCACAAAATTGTTAAACTTATCCAAGACCTCGTCTTTTGTTTTCATAAAATAAATTTTTGAGAAACGACTGAAACTATCTACAAATCCAATGGCATAACAATGGCCATCAACGGCTTCAGGAGAAATTTTTCCTAAGACATCTGTATGCACAATGTCCAAAGTGTCTCTTGCTCTTGTCACTCTTGTCATGCAATCTTTGGGAACAGGCTGTTTTTTCGACTTATTTAACTTACAAACTTCACAACACAAAATATTTGAATTACTTATTTTCATACCCTCAACAAATTCTGGCAGACGTTTTAAATCAGAAAAATTGTTATGTCCCATCTTTGCATGTCACATTTTTAAACTGTCAACATTAAAGCAATTTTCATTAGAACAAGGAAAAATTTTCCACACAAAAAATCCGTTTTCAACTTCAAAAGGAAACGAGACTTTATTAAAAACAAGTTCAAGTTGTTCACCGAAAGAAACATCGACACCCGCTTCTCTAAGTTTTGAAACAGAAATTAAGTTTTTTGAGTTATCAGGTACAAATAAAGCATCTTTTAAAACAATTTTTTTCAATTCTTCATTGCTATTTTTAGCGAAAAACTCAACATCCCCTTTTCCTAATATTGCAGAGTGCGTTTTGTTGGCATTGTGAATTATGCCCGAAAAACTTTCATCCAGGTTAGCAAAAATACTTTTATCTTTAATCATGTAATTTGTTGCACCAGAGTCAATGATAAAATCTTGGTGTTCAACACAATTCTCACTCGAGAAAAAGCTAAAACTTTCCTCTTCTTGCTCCTCCGATACTAAATTTTGACTTTATTTCGAATTATTTTTTCGTTCATTTTTCATTACATGGGATTCAAGTAAAACAGTTCTTGGCATTATGTCCAATTTTTTTGCACTTAAAACAATTCATTTTTGAATTAGGTTTCTCTTTGTTAGGTTCCGATGGTTGTGCACGACAAAATTTTGCAATATGCCCCCTCTTGTGATAATTAAAACATTGGTAAAGAAAACGGATTCTGATTTCTCTGTATTTCTTTCGTTGCGTTTCTCACTTTCAAAATTTATCAAATCACGTTTAATTTCATCCAAGGTTTTATCTTGACCATATTTTACCAGAGTGCAAAAACTTTCAAATTCACGAGGAAGTCCCTTCAAAAGTATCAAAACAAACATTTTTTCACTTATTGACTCATCGACTTCGGAAGGGTTCAATTGCATGTCCTCGGCTCTAGTAATATAGTCTACTATGCATTCGTTGTTGTATTTTCTCAAATTTGTTAAATCACATATTAGTTTTTGTAAACGCGGCCTCTCAAAACTTTTAAACCTCTTACGCAACACGCTCCAAGCTTCAGATCCTTTTCCCCTATATGGTCGCAAAAATAAAACTGACTTCTTGTCGAGGCACTGGACAAGTTCATACCAAATGGCCATTTGTTTTTCGTCAAAAATCTCTTTTCCCTTTCTATCGGCCGCATCAATTTGCTCCTGTGAAGTTCGTCCCCTCAGCGTAGGTATAAACTCCCTAAATCCTACAGTGCCGTCAAGAATTTTATTCAACTTCAAAACATACATTCGCGCCTCAAACTGTTCGGAAAAATAGACAAAGTCTTCTTCTTTACCGCTAAAGAAAAATTTATCAATTGTTTTGCTATTCATGCTTAAGAAGTTGAGCTATTATTGTGTGTTAAGAAAAGAGTTTGACTCTCTCTCTCTCTCTCTCTCTCTCTCTCTTTCTCTCTCTCTCTCTCCCTCTTTCTTTCTGTGTCTTTATCGCTCTCCCTCTCTTTCTCTCTCCTTTTCTTTCTGTCTTTGACACTCTTTTGACCAGGACACCCTCTCTTTCTCTGTCCCTCTTCGTCACTCTATCAAACAGGCAGGCCACCCCTTCTCTTGTCTTGTCTCACTTGTCAGTTTTCTGGGCCTATAACCTATTGGTGAGGTTAGAGGGGCACGCAGAATACGCAGCTGTTTTGAATATCAATTTAGTGTTGCTTGATTATGGGTGGCAAATATACGTAGTAAATCAGCTTATATAAATAGTGTAAATTACCCGCCAAAGCTTGATCTGGATGTGTGAAATTAGCTCGAAGTTAGCGCATGTGCTTTCTCACTTTTAACTTTTGGAGTCATGCTGAAATTATCTGCTTTTCTTCTATTTGTGTGAAATTCTGTCCATAGGCCGAGTGGAAGGATGATCGTCTGCAGGGATTTCTGGGCATAACAGACGATATGTGGAACAAGAGGAGTGAGTACGTGGAGCTGGACAAAGCTGTGCTCAAAAGGAATGGGATTGACCTTGTCAAGTTTGGACAGCTCAAGTTATTGATGCCAACTTTAGGAAGTGAAGGAACGATAATCTAGATTCGAGTCTATGCTCAGGTCATCGACTATATATAGACTTTGATCTATGACCAGACCGCGCGTCTCTAGTTTTCGTACAACTTTGTGCTAAGAAGCCTTCTCTGGTGAGACCAATTTCCAGACTCTGGCCTAGCCTGATGGTCAGGATCTTGACCTCTTATCAGGCCATGCATTATATTGTTAACATATGTTCAAGTTCCATAGAAATCATATATTGTATGCAATTTTGGCTTACTGTACTCAAGTTAGGATTGGGAAGCAAATTAACGGAAAAAGTTTTTTAAGTTTATTTTTAGGTTGCCTCATTGGAAAAATAATAGGGAAAACATTACAATTGATTACATTAGAAACAACAAAAGATACCTCTTAGAAGAGAATGGAAAGTTATTTGGTTAAAATGAATGTAACTTAAAGTTTATTTTGAGTTTTTGCAATGTTTAATGATCTTGATCGAATTTGGAATTTTTCTGGTGAGAAACTTGACCAGTAACAGAAAAAAGTTTGGAATGAAATATAATGTGATTTCTATGGTTTAAAACTGATTTTTTTCTGGTACCAGTAAAAGTCCCTGATTGATTGTGTCTTTTAAGAGTTATTTATCAAGTTGCACTTCTCTAAATAATCGGATTGACTACAGTGTACAAAGAAAAATCACCTTTCAAATAAATGAGACGAAAACTCTCAAAAGCTTTCTGGTAAACTGATAATAAAATGTAGGTAAACTTACCGAGAATTTGCTAGAAATTTTTTCTTTAATGCAACTCACCACGCAGTTACCTGTAAGCACTTTATTTGACTTCAAATTACCTACAAGTCACCAAACGTTTGTCCTTATACCCTCTTTGTTTTTTTACTGAAAAAAATGCTGGGTAATTCAACCAGCAAATGATTGTCCTCATGAAGACCTACATGCTTTACAAAAACCAGTTGTCTTCAGTTTGCAGTTAATTTCTTGGTAATGCATTCAAAATAAATTTAGATATCATGCATCATGTCTTAATTTTTTTAAATGGCGATTTTGTAGATTTTGTTACCTCAAATTACCCTCACTTGCAAAACTTGCTGATGAATTTACCTGGAATTTGAGTACATTGAGTCTCAAAAATTGAGACTTTGAACAGTTGTCTATAAAGTCGGAAAGTTCTTACAATATAGAAAGTATTATCAAATTTGACGGAAGAATTTTTCTTTTAGTTTTTCTTTCAAACAGTTTTTCTGCTTAACTTATAATCAATGCAATACAAGACATGGTACATTTTCTTTTTAAAAGTTTCTTAGTTGAAAAACAATCCCAGCATAATTTTAAAAATTTCTCAAGCAAAAGATGAAAGATATTCAGCGAATCTTTTAAAATCTTCAATTATTCTTGAAAGATCTTCAAGAATAATTGGAGATTTTAAAAAATTCGTTCACTCAAAATGAGAACTGAAACAGAACAAGAAGGAATTGAAACATAAAAACAAAAGGGTTCGTTCGACTTAGTAAATAGGAGTTTTCAAGTTTTTGATAGCATGGGACATTATTATTGATAGTCATTGGACAACGTTAACTGATAAATTGTCATTTATTTTTTGCGCACTGCTTTGACAGTGAATTAACCTTTAGAAAAAAACAATGTGCCTTTTCTTATATTTTTTTTTGTTCAGGATTCTCAGCGCCGACATTTTTGTTTTACTTGTTATTACGGTTGATCTTGAGTTGGATAAGAGAGTTTAATTGAACGTAACGATCCTTGACAAAATTTGCTACTCCTGAACACAGTCTTTTTGCGCTGAATGTGGAAAATTATTGTTTCTGAAATGCCAGTCTTAACTCTCATATGTAATTTCATAACACTCTTCAGCTCATGAGTAATTTCAAGGCTATATAAATTTTTGGATTTATTCTGTTTGTCCCCCCAGCTTATTGGGCTTATATCTTTTATCAGGCTTTATCAGGCGCACGTGCTATTTTTTTGCATAGTAACGTGCTATATAACAACATATAATTTGTAACTGCGGGGCATGAAAAACACTGGGGGGGGGGGGGGGGGAAACAAAATAGATCCAAAAATTTTAAAAATATATTAATTCAAAACAAAGTCACATCGTCCCTGAAGTATCTGGATGCCAGAAGTACACTACGCCCCATTGATTTCTGCAGTGGACTCAGAAGAGAGCAAAATTTTGTTGTACAAGTCAGGCAGAATTGCGACAGAACTGTACGGGAGATACACTTTCTCGTGTGAAATGGACCTCACATACTTCCCATTCGACCATCAGTTCTGTGTGGTAAAATTAATTTAATTTCTAGTTTTAAAATTGCGTATACTGGTTACGAGAAAAGTTAACCTCGCAAACTTTTGCAAGATTTTAAAAATGCTGCAGGTTGTATCGTCTCGCAAGATTTTTATTGAAAGTTCTTGCGAAGTTAATTTTCTATTACAAGAATCTTCTGGTCTCGACTGGTGCTATAAAACCAATATTTGAAGGAAATTTGCACAAACGACTGACAGGGAAGACTTTTTCTATGGCAACGTTACAAACAATTGCCTATAACTTTTTGTGAACAGATTTTTTCCATAAACCCCCACAGAAATACACCCCCATTTCTATAATGCAGTTTGTTCGGTTGTAATAGTTTCTAATTAAGCATGGGCCAACCTGTGGGCCATTGTCAAATGAGCTAAATCGGCAACTCTTTAATTTTCAGGTGGGGATTTATTTCCATAGGGGTTTATTTACATGGGGGTATATTTCCGTGGGGGTATTTTTCCTCTGGCGAACTATTTCCTGTCTAAAATCAGGTGTTTTTTTTTCTGGGGGTTATTCACGAATGAGATTATCATTTTTTTTTAAAAAAAAAAAACTAGCCTTCAGAGCTACTAATGAGCAATTTATGACGTTGATAGAAACTAGTATGATAATAAGCTTTCGTTAAAAAAACTAGCAAATCTCATTTTGAAGACATTTCAGATCATGACGTCAGCTGGCAACTTAGACATTCAGTATAAAAACCCGTTCCGAATGGCACCCAACCAATCAACAGCTAACTTTGTTGTTCAAGATTTGGACTTCATTGTTGATTACAACAGCCGATTTCTGCAGACGAATGTTGATTTCGCAACTGAGTGGAAACACTGGATTCGAATTCGGATGTCCAGAAAGCATGAAGTTTTTCTGACTACACTTCTATTGCCCAATTTGACCCTGACCGTTCTCAGGTGAGACTATTTTTCAAAAGTATAAGTATCATTTAGGAATTTAGCGTAATCCAAGTTGATAAACCTGTTGCCTTACACCAAAAAATGCACATTTTGTTCAAATTTACTCAAAACTCGCAATGTTAGACGTAGACAACGTGTCAATTAGTCATGAATGTAATAAACCCCAAGTTGAAAATTTTGCAAAAAAGGCTCTGATCACATTGATAATGGCGGATTAGGGAATCAAAATTTCTTTAACTAACCTCCGAAAAATTTCTTATTACCCCCAACACTAAAACTCATTCCCCAATCGTATACCCTTCTTCACTTAAGCCAGTCTATTTTCCTATACTTTTCAACCGTTTTCAGGGAGATTCTAAATCTTTTTCGACGAGTTGTTCTGAGATCTTAACTTAGAGACCAGCTTTTAGCTCTCAACGGGATCAAAGTTTTTTTCAAAAATTTTTTGCAATAAATGATAAAATAGTGGATAAATCCTACATAATTATCCGCTTATTGAGTCGAACAATCAACGCTGTGTTAAATTAAAACGCTGAATTTTTTTCGGCGACTGTCAGTGCAGAGCCTGAATTAATTCAGAGATTTTGTACATTATATGTGCAAAAATTTGGCAGTTATCCTAAATCGTTTAAAAAAATAGGACTTTCTTATTATTCACAATCATTTCTTCATCTTCCGAAACCAAAATTCACATTTTAGTATATCTCTTTCACAATTTGTACACTCTCAGCTCGTGTCTTAAACAATGTACACACAATATTTTCATATTTCCCAGACACCTTTTCTGATTTTTCATACGCTTTGCTAGCATTTTTTTCCAATTTTAAAGTCTTCTCTCACATATTTTCTTCACTTATAGCACAGTTCCTATACAATATCAACACTCTCCCGACACCTAATTGTGTATTAGTTTTTGTATTCTACTTATATTCCTTCCATTTTTTTTGAATTAAAATAACATAAAATTTTTGTTGATGGTCATCAAGGAAATCAAAAACAAAAAAGGATTTAATAATCCTTGCCATTGTGGTGAAAGGAGAGCAAAATTTTCAATGCAAAAATATTCAGAACAGAACCATAAGAGGTGTCAGTAACGTTCAAATTGAGACATATTTGACAATAGGAAAACCGCCAGAACTAAAAGGCCTAAAAATTAGGAGTATTGTGCTTGCATTATTTCGCATATGCCTAATTGATCTTTCGGGTAAAATTTTTTTTGAGCAATACGCAAATTCGTTCAAATTGCTTGTTAGTGTGGTTGGCTAGCTGTTTATTTTTGGGTAGGGTTTGAGCCAGATTTGCATTTATTAACTGTTTTTGGTTCTTCTTTTTTAGACATGTAAGGTGATCCTTGCGCAAAAGATACCTCGCGGCCAATATTGTCCTAACATAAAAATGAGTGGCTTGGAAGAAGCTTTCATTCAATCTGTCTTAAGACAAATGCGGGGCAAATCTTTTTCTTCCGCATTAGATAACTTCTTAGTTGAAAATAATATCACGAAGATTAAGAAAGAGCGAACAATTCTGGTTGTACTAATTTGAGAGCAGGTGGACCAGATCGGCGACAGTTTTGATTGCCAAGGCACCCGTACCTAATTGTAAGTTTGTTTCAGTGCTGGTCCAATATAAATGCAATTCCTCATCATTACTGAATAATAGACTGATTCATATCACTTTTTTGAATTGTCAGGCTTGCGTTCAGTCTGATTTTACTAGGGCCAGACTTGGGCCAAGTGCAAAAATGAGGTTGCATGCGGTGATAGAACCTACGATCTCCCTCTCCCTAGACGTCTGTTTTCCTTTCTACAGCACCATGAGAGTTGCAAGTTAGTCTTTTGAGCTGTTTATATACGATTGAAAGAAGCAAATTTCAGGCGAGAAAGCGAGCGAAATATATTACAAGGGAGACTTACATTTACAATTGATCAGTACTGATTTACACTTGGCGTTCAGTAACGGTAGTCTAATCAGAGAAAATGTCCTTCAATGGATAGTCATATTAAGCGACGATTTTGTGCGCATTGAAATCTGATCAGAGAAGGACCAAGAGCCAGTTGAATCGCAGTTGAATCAGAGCTGGACTAAGGCGCACTTTTCTGTTCAAGAGAAAACTTGAGGCTGATGAGGCTCACTCACTTCGGTCTGAGATGAACTGAACAGAGGCTGAACAGAGTTATTTGCTCTTTATCATGGCAACTTTCTGCCTACGTTCAATCAACACTCGTCGCGATAACAACAATTAAAAAACTCATCTGATAACACGTTAACGCCCACACTAAACTACCAACTACTCACCCGTTTTATAACTGTATGTTTATTAACAGTGGCGATAAACGAATGTGATAATCTTCTAGTAGTATTAATTGGACGTTAACGTGTTATTCTTCTGGCAAGTTACGCAACTGTTATGCTTAGCCTCGGAGTTAGATATCTTCTGGATGGCAATAGCAACCATGTGGTATTATTCATTAACACAGCCCGTACCGAACGCCAAGTCAATAGCAGTGCTGAGGAACTGGCATTGCAAGTCTAGGTATCAGTAATAATTTAGAGCTAGGATCAGAATACATTTTAGACTTGCCAGTTTTGTCTTGCAAGTCTTAATCCAAGTCTTGGCAGTCACAAAAATATCTGAAAAAACATTAAAATTGGCAGAAAAAAACGTCACAATTAGACCAAAAAAACGTCTTAAAAATAGCCAAAAAGCATCATAAATAGCCGAGAAAACAGCAAAAATAGAAAAAAAAAACCCTGAAAAATGACCAAAAAAACGACAAAATTAGCTTGGAATACGTCATAAATAGCGAAAAAACCATCAAATTTAACTGAAAAAAACGACAAAAATAGCCGAAAAACGTCATAAATAGTCGGAAAATGTCAAAAATAGCCAAAATAGTCAAAAATGACCAAAGAAGAGTCGAAAATGCCTGGAAGACGTCAAAAATGAGCAAAATTTAACATCAAAATTCGCCAAAAAAAACGTCAAAAATTGTCGCTTACCACCGTCATAAAAAATTTTGATATGTTGCTAGAGGCATGTTTAGTGCGACCGCAAGGGTTGACTATACGGGTTGTAATTCGGCGAAAAACTGTTGAAAGTGGCCAAAAACTGTTAAGAACCATTAATATTGCATCCTCTGACCTCACGGGGTGCTAGTTGATAATTTTTGATGGCTTTGGGATGTTTTCAAAGCACCCTGGGGAACTGACAGAAAATTTTTCTTGAAATCTTGACACTTTATGAAATTCGAAGTTTTTACTAGAAATTTGTTGAAAAGTTGGTTTTAATTGAGAATCAACTTGCAAGTGTTACCCAAATCCTGGCCAAGACTTGTCAGACTTGTAAGACTTGTGTTACGACTTACCCAGTACTGCAAAAATGGTGAAAGACTTGCATTTAGACCTGTCTAGTACTGACTTAGACTTGAAGTTCGGTACGTGAGTTGGCTTGAATAGGCATTTTTTAAATTAAAAAATCTTCTAATGTCCACAAAGACAGCAAGCTGATCTATATATAATTTGAAGGCAATCTATATAAATCGTTTTTATTACTTTTTTCTGAGAGCTATGTTTCCAAAAAAACATGTTATAAAGTGAGGTCTGAAGCCCATTTATTTTTTTTTACAAAACTTGATGTGATCAAAACAGAAACAGAAAGCTAATAAAACTAATTTTATGAGTTACTTTTCATCATCTTCCTCTGAACATGCAAAAATGCAAATATGAAACGCTGAGTTTTTTAGGCAAAAGTGATCCCAATCTAGATAGACACTTAATTAAGATGAATATATTATGAAGAATCCGAAAGAGCAGACTGCTTTTATTGGACTAGTTTGAGCACTTTTTTGATCGGACCCCCATTTCCTCGAGGTACTGTAAAATCAAAATACTGCTCTCTGAGAATCTTTATGAAATATTCAATTCAACTAAGAGTTCATCTAATTGGGAAAAATTGCCTACAAAAAACGCAAGGTTTTAAACGTTGCACCTCTCTTGTGCTTAAGATAGTCCTATCAGAGATGATTTTGAGCGTAGCTCAGTCAAATCAGAAACGGTAACGAGAGCGTTTGAGTCTGATTGGAGCCGGACTTAAGCGCTCTTCCGACTCAGTATAAAACTCGAGCACTGTAGAGTCTTATCAAAAAGTCATTTCGGTCTGGGCCAGTCTGAATTGAAGTCATTTCGGCCTTGACAGTCTGAACAGAAGCCATTTTGGTCTGAGATGGTTCGAACAGATGTCATTTAGGTCTGGGAATGTCATTTGATACGTGATAGAAGCGACAGTAAGGTCGAAACGGATAAATCTCCAAAATGAAATCAAACTTTGTCCAGGAAAGCGACAAATAAAACTACCTTTTTAGAACAATATGAAATGCGTTGACGCATGACATGATAAATGCAGCTAATTCATGCCGTAATATAGTTGAAGTCCTTTAGCAGTATATATGTTGTGAAAGAAGCGCACACTTCTGTGGTTTTTCAGCTGGGCTGTCTTCTGGATTGGGGCTGACAAACTGCCAGAGAGAGTAAGCATTTGCATTGCTCTTATTCTGGCCCAGCTCATTCTCATCGTGGGCGAGGAGCAGGAATTCCCCAACACCAGTGACTTCAAACTTGTTGACCTCTACTTGTTTGTAAATTTCTTCATCAACGTGGCTTCCCTTCTTGAAACAATTTTGGCATCCTTCTGCTCCAAAGCGAGTTCAAGAAAGAGGTGTAGATCGTGCCTTCGGAGTGAAAAAACGGGAAAGAGAGATAGGGTAACGTTTTTTGAAACTATCGAACTTTTGGAGCAAGCTTGGTTAATGGATCGTTAAATTTTTTCTCTCACCATCGTAGTTCAGAAATAGTCGTTGGTAAACGTGAGAAAAACTTCGGTAGGCTCGGTTTCACTTAGACAAGATCGACGAAAGCCCTTACATTTTCTCGGTGTTATCGGTATGTTTGGTTTTTAAACGTAGCAGGTCGTTGATATGAACTGTTTTAAACGAAAGATAAACCTGCATACTTTCGGTGGCTTAGTTTTGGTGTGTTCGGTTTCAAACGTAAAAAGTTATATAGTAAGTCCCATAAAGTTGCAACGCAAGCGAACGTTCGAAAAGCTCGGGGCATGCAAATGGGCAATGTTTTGCTAGATATCTGCATGTTTTAAATTTGAACTTTGACCTTTGAAACGTTCGATAGCGATGCAACTTTATGGGACTGACTATAGGTAAGTTTGATTTTAAACAAGAGAAAAGGTCGGTATGGGCGGTTTTAGACGAATGAAGTAGTCGATATGTTCGGTTTTGAACGTAAAAAATGTTCGGCATGTTCGATTTTAAACGTTAAAAATTGTCAGTATGTCCGGTTTTGAAACTTAAGAACTCATGGTTATGAACCTGCAATCTTGAGCTGGCACCAATGTTTTCTTACGTTTTTAAACCAAACGTATATCCGAAGAAATGCCTTACCAAGCGTCATCACCTCAATCATTAACAAGACTTGCATTTAAACTTGATAGTCATTACTAAGAGTTTCGTATTGACTTGCACGTCGTGATACGGATGTGTATTTAGACGAGCACGTTGTTGCAATGACTTGCTTTTAGACAGACAGTTGTAAGAATTGGCATGATCAGAGCTTTGAATCAGTACTGATATATTAGACGACAATTCCACGAGATCAGTGATGTTGAATAGACGTTAAGTGCAAGCTCATTTGTTGCATTTCTTGACCCTGACACCTGAACCGCGATTGACGTTTTCTTACGTTTTAAAGCCAAACATACCGAGGAATTCCTACGTTTGAAACAGAAAAAACCAAATCGAAGAAACCACGAATACCAATGAGGATTCTACAATTAAACATGAACAAAGCGAATATCAGGAACCGAGTTAACAAATATGACAGTACGAACTAACAGACAGTTTGTTTAGTTTGAAACCATATTTACCGAACAAACCAATTATACCAACAGTTTTTCATGTAAAAAATGGAATCCAACGAACCGTTCTTCTGCCCTGTCTGTACAGTTTTTAGTTGTTGGTCTGTTTGGTTTCAAAAACTAAAGACTCAGAAGAAATTGTTTTTATTCATTTGTTTTTTGACCTACATTCATAACTGCCCACAAGAAAAATATTCTAAAAACAATTTAAAACCAGTTTCAAATTTAGAAAACAAAATTAATTCAGACATTTTAATAGATTCAAGAACAAAGTTCACTAAGTTTTAACAACCACTTTAAAAAATTATCCAATTTGTAGTTTAATTTGTCCGGTTGAAGAGGTTGTCATGAAATCTGAGAAAGCATTAATAACTTTATTTTAAAATGGAAAAAACTACGTTTCAAACGAAGCACAGAAAAGATTTTCTACGAATTGACCGAACTATTTCATACATGCTTTTAAAACAAACATACCAAATATTTTTTTCTCTAACACAGAACATTGTAATCATTTCTCACTCTTAAGGCCACGAATACCGACAAAATCGAATATTAAAAATTTTTTTAACGTTTTAAACAAAATTGACAAGATATTTGTCACGTTTTTTTTTTGTTTTTTGTTCTTGTTTCCAATCGGTCTGCTGCATTAGAGTACCGCTTGAAAATTACCGACTAAAATAGAAAATTATAACGGTTTACAAAATTTGTACAATTTGTACTACAATTTCCAATCTGATCTTCCTTGCCGAAACATTTCTATTGAGTTCCCATTTTACTCAGACAGAAAGTATGATAGCTACCAATTGATTCTTTCTGTATTGAAATTCTGCCCAAAAAAGTATATCTACCATACATTTTACTTATATTCCAAATTGACCCCAGAGGGAAAGTTCCTGAACAAAATGCCGGTCTCTGATGAGACGTCTCGGACCAAGTCATAATCGATCTTTCATCAAAATATTGTGCGCCAAAATGATTTTAGCACTGCAAAGTGCCCCTGAAGCCTTCTCTGAATAGACTGTCAGCGACAGAAGTGCCTGTGGATTGGTTGTAACATTCAAAATGCGCTCAATGTTTTGTCTGATTACAATGTCCTAGATAAAAAGGATTCTGAACACATTGTTCGCTCTCAGATTCTTGGGACTCTGTTACAGATCACCTCATGTATACCCTTGTTCAGATCTTTTTTCAGTAACAGTTATATCTGACTACACCCAAACAAATTTTATGGTCTGGCGCTAAATTTTTATAATGTATGACTTGAATGCATTGATCTACATGTATAATGTATGCCTCAGTTGGGGTCACAAAAAGACGGGGGGCGGGGGGGGTAGGGGTACAATAAAAGGGGTACATGTAACATTAACCAAGTGGTTAGTTTAATTTACATGTTTGCAGATTAAAAAAAATCACCAGTTTGTTGGGTTTGAAAACATAATTCTGATTGTTTTTAGATCGACCTGCCTACTATTCAGGTGACCGGACCAGAGGAATCAACAACAACAAAAACAACAATAGGCCAACCATCTTTGGTTAATTGCGTGGACTTGATCAGCAAAATCCTGTTTCCCCTCCTCTTTATTGCTTGGAACATTGTCTTCTTTCGCTTGGCAGAAAAAAGCGCCGAAATAGCAAGGAATGTCGGAAGAGTTCAGCAGATGGAATTTGCAGCTTAACATCAATTTTAAATTGAAAAAAAAAATCAAATTGGTAACCGCATGATATTTGTATTATTTAAAAATTCGGATCTATTCTCTTTCGGACCCATAGCTTAGGAGGCTAATAAATGTCAGCCCCCACAGAACGCACGTGCTTTGTTACATAATAGCATGCTATACAGAAAACTCGTATTTTGTAACGAGGGGGGGGGGTAATAAAAAGCGCGGGGTGGAGGGGGATCAAAACAGAATAGATCTATAAAAATTCCAGAAAATTGTACAATTATTCTTGGATGCGCACGTGAAGTTACATTTGTGTATGCAAGGTATTTTCAAGACATTTGAGAATTTTATCGTGTAGAATCCTAAAAATTTCTTACACAGTGTCTTGCAAACACTTATAAGATTATGCGTCGCCTGACTAAGACTTTGTAAGACAATTCATCAGATCTCACGAGATAAAAGTTCTGCCTTATATGATCCTACACGATAAAAATTCCGCCTGACAAAAAATGTTTATTGTGTAAGATCGTATAGAAATCTTATTAGATCTTGTAAGATAAACATTCAGAAAGCTATGAATCAGCTTTTTGATAAGATCTTCATAAGATCTTACACGATAAATTTTTTTTAAGGATGGCATGTTCTTCAAATTGAAGACAATTCATAGTTATTTTCAAGCAGTAGCCAAAAGCTACAGCATGCAACAAATAAGTGTCAGAGCAACAAAGACAAAATTATTTTATATTGTCTTTTGAAATTTATCAGATATTGTGAAGAAGGTTATGCGAGTATTAGTGGCTTTTTCTGAAGCCATCATTATCAAACTAGCCTGAAAAATGTTTTCAGTGACCAAAACTATCTTGGACTGCTAAGTTGAGCCATAGTACCTTGATGAGACTCAGAGTAAAACTGCTGCCAAAATAGACTCAGCAAACACTTTTTTGTTTCATATTGGTTAATTAACCGATTAATTTTTACTTTCTTAGGATCTGAACTACGTTACGCGGCACTATTGAAATCATTAAAACATGTCTTATCAGATCTGCCACGTGAATTTTTATTGTGTGAGATTTGATAAGATATTTATCAGATCTTATAAGATAACAATTCAACAAAACTGAATTATTGTTGTATAAGATATTATAAGTATCTTACCAGATCCTTCGAGCTAAAAATTCTAGAACCACCGGGTTTATAGATCGCCGTTGAAGTTTGGATTAAAGCTAATAAAGAAGACTAATGAAATATTGAAACCAAAGTGTATTGTGGAGTAACATGTTATGGCGTTTGAAAAATTCAGGTGCGCACGAAGAGTTTAATATTATGAATATAAGGATCTATTCTGTTTTGCCACGCTCTCCTCTTGATTACGTTTGATATAACAAGACCAAATTTGGAATAGGGTTATTAAAAAACTGACTTACTTAAAATTACAGGAGGAAATTCAATATCCCAGCTAAATCTCCAAACATCCCGGAAACGTTGCTTCATGGGTCTCAAATAAACAATGACATTCTTGTGTCCATTTAAGAGGGGACTTCAGTTTTCAGGAAAACATTTGCGTCCGCTTCCCATTTAAAAAAAATGGACGTGATTTCTACAGTACTGCATATACAAAATATTGAGCGTGTCCTGAGTTCCAAAAGTATCAACTGTTTCAACTTGAGTAATTAATGTTTATTATCAGAAAAAGCTTAATTCCTTCAAAAAGGAATTCGATTTTCTCATACCTGGTCGGAATGTATCATCATTGTCTTTATCAATCTAAAATGACCGAAAAGTGAGTTTCTATTTTAAAAATTGGTCAAAATATTCTATATAAATGTTAAGTTCAAATTATTAAGTTTTCGTATCCACTTGCCTGCCAACTCATCTGCAAATAAATTTCCATCATGTCCAGTTTCACGTAAAACTTCATTGTATAAATCAAGCAAGAAATCGCTGTGCACTGAAAGAGAAAACGACAAACACCTTAAACCGAGTTTACTATCTTTTTTCAACATTTCCGTGTCAAAAGAAAACTCAACCAAATGTTTCCGTTTTCTCGTTCTTCGTTCTATAACTTTGCAAGCTATCTTCAGCTTTTCATTCTCTTCACGAAGCTGAGCAACTTCCCGTGAACAGTTTTGAGAAAAACAATATTCGGCCTGAAAAGTTGAGAAAAACTGATCAAATTTTTCGTTAGCTTTTTGTTCAAACCACAAATCCTTTTTGTGATAATTCAAAATTGTCTTCATATTTTCCTCTGAAAGTTTGAAATCAGATGTCGTTCTTTTCATTTGTATATAGGCAAAATCGGATAAAGGTAAACAAGTAATTTTATGCAAAATCACCATCGACTCGTCAAATTTTTCCCGAGGAATGACCAAATCCATGTTTTCCATAATTTCTGAGGCGCAAATTTCAAACTCAGGAAAACTGTAATGGTGACATGATCCCAATAAATAATATGACATTGCATCTGAGAAAAACGCTTGTTCGAGCTCGGAGCTGGATTCATTTTTGAACGCTTTAACTAATGTTTTGTTGAAACGTTTTCCCTTAAACTTCCTCTCGTAATTTCTCCACCTAACTGCGGAGTTTATCTGGTCTTCAACTTTTCTGGACGACGCAATCCATAAATATTTGCTCTTTGGGAACAGTTTTTGAAAGTGGTTCAAAGGTTTCAGCATTTGGTGTTCAACACTGAAGTTGAATGAACAGCAAAGATTGGCTTTCTACGAAATTTAGATATTATGATCTAATTTTTGAAGAAAAAGGAGAAAAATTGTGCATTTTTCGCAGAATATTGAGAAGTATTATCTAAGATTCTTTCGAAGAAAAGTGAGAATTAAACGTTCTGAACAAAAACCGTTTTAGGAATCTTAAATTTTTTCGGTGTGCAAAATCCGGACTTCGATCACAAAAATGCATCTAGTAACATTAAATTTATCGCAAAAATGAAACTATGATCAGAATTTGATGCAATTAACGTTTGATAATTAATCGTACAGCATTAAAAAATGAGAGCAAATTTTAAAAGTTCCTGCTGTTCTCCAATTCCAGATCAATAACTTTGTTCAAAATTATTTATGATCAGACCAGCAAAAACGCCTCTGGGATTGCGGTGCAACCATGCATATCCAGATGCAATTAAAACAAGCCAAGCTTTAACCCTACCCTAAAAGAAAGAATAAAAACGTGGTAGGAAAAAATCGTTATGTTCAGTTTCAAATGTAAAAAAAATGATTGGTCTGATCAGTTGTTTCAATAACTTTAAGCGTAAGTAATTTTCGTTATGATCGGTCTGGAACCTAGGAAGCGTTGGTATGTTTGGTTTTATTCGTTTTGAAATGCAAGAAGTCATTGCTCTTCATGTTTCTGGTTCTCAATATTGTCCAAAGCTATGATTTTATTCCTCATTCGGTTCTCAGTAATGTTAAACAATTTCATGAAGTAATTTCTCCAAATTCCTGCCAATTTTGAATTTTTTTCGTCAGTTTTTGTCAAAACAGAACAAATATAAATCTTGTTTGATTTCAAGTTTAAAAACGTAACGGAAATGGTTTTGAGATGATTGACCAATAACAAGTACATAAATTTTATTAGCATGATTTATTGTTCCGGCCCCTCTTGAGGGGGACGGAACTATATACTCAAATGGGTTTTTTTTTGTTCAGTCAATTTTCGCCGATCGATATATTCATCGTAGGGAGTTGAGACTAGTATCATTAGAAAGCTCGTCCAGCGTAGAATATGGAATTAAAAAGATTTTTTAATTTTCGTTTTCTACACCGAGTTATCGAGGTTTAAACTTCTGAGAAAGTAGAGTGAATTCACGTTGTTTTTTTTCACATTTTCCAAAATTTTTGCCTAAACTTTCGTCAATTTTGCTAAAATTTGTAAAAATTTTAAGAATAGTGTCGTTGATTTTGTTTTTAAAGACAAACAAGCATTGTTGGTTATTTTGATTTAATTTTTTGGTCAAAAATTCTGGCTAAATACTTCAAAATTCAGCCTTTTTCATCAAAAACAGCACGAAATAAGCTACTTTAGCCCACTTTGATAAAATTTGCCGGCAGTACAGCCCCACACAACACTAATACAATCTTTGCAGACTCAGTGGGGCGCTATTTTTACTTCAACTTCCGCTGAGAGTGCTCTGTAATTCAAACTTTGCCGTTTTTTGCTAACTTTACTCGTTGATTATCAAAAATGCAGAATTTATTTTTGAGTTTTCAACTAAGATTATCAATATCTACAACCTTCGAAAAATCAATTGCCTCTAATGTACAATAATCATTAGCAGGGCTAGCTTTGGGCCAATCTTGGACGGTAACAATCCAAAAAGAATTCGGATTGTAATCAGTCGGTCTTTTTTTTGAAAAAAAATTCTTTTCTTTTATTAATAAAGAACAGAACATATCAAATCAAAGCTCAGGAGTGATAGGTCCAATTGGCTTCCCCAGCAGCTCCCAGCTAATGCATTTAGTTTTTCACTTGAAGGTTCATGGCCGTTTCGACTTTTAAAATTAATTGATTTTTAAATAAATAATGGCTTAATGAAATTTTCCTCTACTTTTTTCTTAATTTGGTCAACTTGTAGCTTAGTATCTGCAAAGAAAGAATGCTTCTTCATTCTACTGATTTAAAAATTAGTCTCGATTGGGGTTTTAAGCCTGATATTATAGTTTTTTTTGGTTTTGATACTACTAGATTTCAGATTTTTTTTGTTTTTAGATATTTGCCAGTTTTTCAGTTTTTTCGTTTTGTGACATTATCACATTATTGACAGCTCTCATATCGCTTTATTAGCGTTCAAAATAAAACACAACTGAACATATTAAAGTTCTGAAAGATATAGATTGTCGTTTGACGGCCTCGACACTTCTTTCTTGAAGAAATTAATTGATTTTTTAAATTTTGTCTTTAACTGTCGTTTTACTTTATCGTATTAAATTTCCTGTATAGTAATAGGTTTCACTAAATTTTCATGGAAGAATAAATGAGCCAATATTCTGATATTAGTAGATAGCTGATGGCTTTCATGACTTTGAAAACAATCGTTTTCCAAAACTAAAAAAAAACTTTTTATCTTCTCAGTTTTGTTCTTTTTATTTTTCTTTTTGTTACCTAATCTCGTTAATTGAAGGTGAAGTCTGACAATACCGGTGTCAAGGGAAGGTGTAATAAAAGATTGCTGTCCCAAAATCTATTTCTAAAGAATTCGTTGTGACCTTACTGACTTCGACACCGGTTTTTTCCCAAAAAAAGTAAATTAATTTGAATTTTGTCATATTTGACGTTCTTTTGTAGACGCAAGACATATTATGGATAATTGCAGGTCTCAAGGGCTTCCTTTGGGTTATTAAATGGCGCTCTTTAAATATTTCATTTTGTAATTAATGTCTTTCATGACTTTGGATGTAATTTTGTTTCGAAAAAAATCAAAATTATTAAACTTTTGCCCCTTTTCACATTTTTGTCTACCTGTTACGTAGTCTCAGTAATGAATCGCCACATACTACTTTACCAGTGTTTGGAAAAAACGCAATCGAATATATTTTGAGGGCCAAAATTTGGCTTGACGGTTTTGACAGCGTTTTCTGGCAAGTTTCAATTGAATATTTGTTTATTCTTTTTTTGTTGTTCTTTTTAGCTGCTTAAAAAATTGAAAAAGGACAGGTCCTAATCCCCATCTATAGGAGCATTGGTAATTGTAAATATTTGGGATAATTTACTTGATTTCTAATGGTTTTTTGATTTCTTTGAAGTTAATTGTTTTAAAAAAATAAGCAAATTTTTTTTAACTTTAGTGTTTTTGCTCTTTTTTGTCTAATTAATTGCAAACCTTTTTATGGTCTGGTCCCATATCTTTTTCGGTGATTCATTAGTTATTTTGATTAGTTTTAGGTTTATCTGACTGTATATTGGCTTTGTTATTATGTTTTGTTTTTTAAAACGGACATAAAGTGTTTGATGTAATTAATGTTTGTTGTTGTTGTTGTTGTTTGATTTTGCTGTTCGTCTTGTCTCGCTTTCTTAATATCGGTATATCACAGCAGTCTAATGCATCAATTTTTACTCCACTGAGTTATTTGCTTTGGAGGCTATCTTATCGCTCATACACAATTTTTTTGAAAAATACTTCGGCTTTTTTGGGATTCCCAAAGAATAGTTTTTGGGTTTTTCTATCTGTTCCTCATTTGGTAGACAATTATGCCACAATTGTGGATGAGCGGGGTCGGAACCTTATGTGCCATCGCACATTACCGAGCCTCCTTGTTTCCTTATGGAACCATAGATGTTTTTTTTTATGATTACGAAGAATGTTTATCTCGAGCACAGAACTTGAATGATGCACACTCAGATATCGCAAAAATTTGCACGAGCCGATGAGTACATAAAACAAAATTAGCGTGTCAACTTCTGATCACACCAAATCGTGATATAGATGGGTTTAATTTTTGGTTTTGATCTGATCACGGAATTTTTTAACCAGAACTTAGACCTGCGTTTTGATGATTTTAAAAAGAGAAACATCTTCGTAGCTGCATCGAACAATTTTTGAGGGCTTAAATTTTGCATCAGTTGAAGTTTGCGGCTATAAACAAATGATTTTGGTGTACA
Source organism: Convolutriloba macropyga (assembly GCF_964194025.1). Taxonomy (NCBI): domain Eukaryota; kingdom Metazoa; phylum Xenacoelomorpha; order Acoela; family Convolutidae; genus Convolutriloba; species Convolutriloba macropyga. The sequence continues at coordinate 9,063,562 of NC_134472.1, forward strand.
GAAAATTTGAGTAATAGAATAGGTACGATAGTTTTTGCTTACACACACATTTCCAAAAAAGTTCAAGGGTTATGAGGTTGGGAAACAGATAGGAGAGACAATGTAGAAAGCAAATCTTCGACTAAACGGTATGAAATATCCAATTTCCTCTCTCTCATTCTTCAAGCTCTTGTACGACCCGCGAGTGTGAACAATCTCATGCTTGTGATGGTGAGTTGCAATCTGTAGTATAATTGACTCGATAGTGCTGCTTCCTGTTTTTCCATTTTTAACAAACATGAACTTCTGCTTCGCTCTATTGCACCGATTGTCAGTATCGTCTTTTTGTTTTGTCCGTTTTTCACTGATTTGAGTACGGGGCATTATGAGAGGCCTGAATTTAGTTCTTTAATTTTGAAAATTTTTATTGTTTATTTTTACATTCCGGACCCTAGTAACATGGCATATTAGTCCTGAATCCATAAACCCCAATGGTAAATAGTTGATCCAGTACTGTATCAGCCTATCCTAACAGTATCATGCTGCATCACTATGTTCAGTTTAACAGCAGAGATCATATTTTTTATGAAAATAGATTGCGCAAGTTTATTTTCATTTCACATCAATTTCATGCCAAAATAATGAAAATATTTTCAAAAACAATTTTGAAATTTTGTGCGATGCAATTTATTTCGTAATTTCGATTGCTTTCGTACATACCAAGGCGCATCAACCTTCAGGTATATCATTGTTGATTTTTTTTTAAAAAAATTAATTTGACATAAGGATTTTAAGTTTCTAAACCTACATAGTGCCCAAGTTGAAAGGTCGACTTCACGAAAAGACTTAGAAATTCGACCTGGGGGATATTTCCCTACCTTAAATACACGGTCGACCTCTTAGTAAGGGTCAACCCATAGTCTTTTCATAAGTCGGCCAAAGGGCATAAGCTGATATTTTTTGCATCATTTAACATTTATGGTACTCCATGTAAAAAACTGGGTGAAAAAACTTAACAACAAACTGTTCTATTTGAAGGGTCTGTTATCTCAAGCTCTGCAAAGAATTATCAAATCTCATTGGCGTGAAAAACTTCTGACGAAACAATTAATCGAGGAATTGAATGGATGTTATTCCACAGGAGAACTTTATTGCCTTGCTCATACCATATATATCTTAATTGTTTTGGTCTGATTTTATTGCACAAAGTCGGAGCCGAAAAGAGCCATCAGCACAAGCTATTTCAAGACAAACTAGTGATCCGAACTGAGACAGTCTGATTAGAGATGGTTTTGAGTGTAAATGGTACAGAAATTGCACTGCGAGTATTTTACTCTAGAGGTTGTATTTAGTAGCCAAAAGGTAAGTTTACTCTTAAGTTTCATAATTCAGTTTTGTACTTGATCTCATCGGAGACTACTTCAATCCGAGTTTTCATGAAGCGAAATTTTTGACGCCTAGCATGTGTGTTCAATCTGCGTTCGTTTTTGAGAATATAAATGACCGAAAAAGGCCCAAAGCTTTAGCTCCTCAGTTGGGCTCTGTGCAGATTACTTCCAGAACCACAATCTACAATCTACACCTGCTCTCTTAAAAACATAATTAAGAACACATTCTATAAAGCACAATTGGGCTTATATTATATTAACCATGTATACAACAGGTCAATTTATAGCCCGGCGTCGAGTACAAATGGTCAATAAGAGCTAGCAGAAGGTTGGTGGTAGAGAAAATCAGCGCTGAATCAGTCAAAAAACATTCTGTTTTTAGGATGACCAGTACTCTGTTCATCTCAATATTTGCACTGGCCAGTCTGATTGTTGAGTAAAATTTTCTTCACTAAAAAAACTATGTTCAGCTTAACTCCCGCCAACAAGGTTTGCTTTATATGGGATCCGAACTTCCGCGTGGGTACTTGTAACAATTAATTTGCGTAGCAAGTCGTAACCACTAAGCTAAATGGTCTTTGTTGTAATTACGTAAAAATCAGCTTAAATATAAATAGTGCGAAGTACTACTATAGTAATTACTAGTTATAAACTATAAAAGTATGGCTTTACACTGCTCAGACATAGTTTTGGGGTATGAGTAATTTCAGACTATACAAGATAACTTTATCCCGGGCGAACCCTATGACCTCAATATAATCATAATGAAGATAAACTTCACATAAGGAGACTTAAAATATTCTGGATATACAATGTTTCAGAAGTGATTTAGGTTTTACTCTTGAAATGTGCTGGTTCAGCGCCGAAAAGCTCTGCGACTCAAGTCCGGGTAGCAAATTATTTTTAACAAGTTCTTAAAAGACGATGTATCACATTACAAGCTTCTCTGCTAATGCCTCAAAGAGCATTTGAAGTTTTTGTAGAGTTCAATTTTCCATTCATATTTTTTTCAAGTTGCCCTATCAGTTTGTTTTTCCAAGTAAATAATTAGATTTGAATTTTTCGAACGCTTAATCATTGGACGTACAAAGAATCCTGGTGGAATTCTTTTGCGCATAACAAATTTTTAAATCATTTTTGCGTCATTCCTTTTCAGTTCAAGCAGAGAGTGTAGCTTGTGAAATCGTACAACTTCGAATCAAAATCTTGTTAATGTGACAGAAAAAACTTACTATTTATGTTTTACTATTTTTATATATATTTATTAACAATTTATTTACTAAAGTTTGGTAGATACGAAATGAAATCAAAGAAAAAATAAAAAAGAATGAATTCATTGTTATTCAAATCTGCTAAAAACAGTTGAAACGAAATGGTAAACACTAACAATTAGTTGACGATTTATTTGTAAAATTTCAGAACTTGGTTATCCTGTAAAGATTGCACATAACGTTTATAGTTTCAAACATAAAACCGTTTTCTGTCTCTTCACATCAATATTCACATACACTGACTTGCACCAGGAAGAAAAATTAGAACTAAAACTCGGTTCTGAGGAGCACGCAAAAATATTAAGTGTTAACCAATATAAGATTCTATAAGATAAATACTCGCGAAAAAGTTATGCTGTAACCTTTTAATCAAATATGTATCGGTCTTACAAATGTAACGTACAGCTTGAAAGTTTCTAAAAATTAAACGTCGAGGCTCGCCTTGCAATCGTTATAGGGAAAAAATTCAGCATAATTATCCAGACAGCTATAGCTTCAATTTTCGTTGATCTGTATAGTATGTCACAGTTTCAGTTTTCTGCGTTGTAATTTGAAAATGAGTTAATTTTTTTCCAATTGTTTTTTTTCTTTTAGGCCCAAAAGCTGTTTCATTTTTGTTGAGAAAAATCGAAAAACGTGTCAAATAAAGGAATGATAAAATATTGAATTTTTCTAGGAATTTTTTTTGCTCAGAATGAGCTTCTGGACAAAATTTGAAACCTCTGATTTTAAAAAAGGGAAAGATGTAACCATTATTTTGATAATGATATGCCCCCTACTTCTGCAACGAAGGAACTGTAATCGATTCCACGGGTGGTAAGATTGTCTCATCTTCAAAATTGAAGTGACGATACATGAAATAAATTAGCACAGAAATAAGTTGTACAGTAAGGCATTTCTTTCTAAGTAACCGATTTAAAATAGCCATTGTGTTTTATCAAGATGTTTTGCTTTTTGAAATCTATCCTAGCTATTATTAGCTATACCATAGTCAGTACTGATTTAAAATCTGATAAATAGTTGAATACATCAAGTCAATGAAAGTTACATTAATAGACCATGCTAAGTTAGCTAACAATTGGAGCAGATAAGAATAATTGTTCTTCTTTATTGTTACTTAATTCCAATTGTTATCTTTTGTTTATTATTACATCATAGTGCTTAAAATCAAAAAAAGCGATGTAAAAAGTCTATTTGTTACTTAATTTCAAATGTTACTTAACTTAAATTGTTATTTGTTTGTTTATTCATACGTAATAGTGCTTTAAATAAAAAAAGCGATGTAAAAAATCTAACTCAATACAAATTATTATCTAAGAGTATTTTAGACAGAGCCGGTTCTGAAATGTAACCAACTTTTTCCACCAAATTGGGCATATTCAATTAGCAAAAAATTAAACTGACCGGTGACGACGAGAAAAAAAAACGACAAATTGATGTCGGAAAACATCAAAACCGCTCCTAAATCTTGGTACATCGTGATCACCCTAAAGAAAATTAGCTTGATCGCAGTTAACCATGCATGGTAACCTCTTCAACCATCTTGTCCAAACTCGAAGTTAGGTTGCTTACAGCTACATAATATCAACACGTTGTCCAGGACTAATAGTTGTAACTTGTGCCCGCGTTGAACCTTATAAAGAATATTGGTAATCATACTAAGTCATGTGGTTATAGGTATTCGTACTAAGTTGTATATGGTTTTATGGAATCTTAGCAAACATACCGTGATCATAAATTGTTCTTCGTACTGTTTTTCGTCATGATTTTTTTATTACAATGTAATTATAAACTTTATATTATCATTCTTGTAAAGAGCTCCACTTGATGACGAAAACATAACTACGGAGCTCGTCGTTTGAGTAAAGCTATATTGGATAATGAAAATTACTCATACGCGATAGGTCTCAACATATTCCTTTGTAGGTGTATATTCAAATGAAGTGAAGATAATTTGGATAGTTCAAAAGTTGCCCCCTTACTTACTTTTTTATTGTCAGCGAGAATGAAATCACAGATCAAATAACTTAAAGGTAAACAGTAAATTCGATATGGCATTAAAAAATTTTGAACTTGAAAGTGCTGGCTAAATTCTGAAGTGATATGGTTTGGAAGTTTCAATCTGGTTATGCAGATCAGGATAAATCCAATGTTAGAAATATATGACACGGCCAACACCACATGGTACTGATCATATATACTCAGCTTGTTAGCTGTTTTCGGCCCTCATGTGTTACGATCAGTAAAGTAATTGAGTGCGAAAAAGTCTGACACGCTGAAACGCTGGTATGTACTTTGTTAGTTTTCTTACTCGAATTGTGCGTAAAGTGGTTACGTGTCTATTGAGTAACCATTGAGATGACAAAGGAATGATAGAAATTGGCGCAAATATGGCGTCGCGATTTGGGTGATTTTTCGCCAAACTACGAATTGCTACTGTTGCAAATACTAGCATCAAGGACGTAATGAACTTAGCTTCAATTTATTTACATTTTGTTTGCAATGCTTGCTTTGTCGCTGATTTAAGTAACTTTGGTTTTCAAAACGTAATTTTGCTTCTGTCCTAGAAATGAAGGGGAAAAAATTCAGCAAACGAATTTTAAAAATGTTTTGATGATATAGTTTTTGTAAGTTTAAAGATTAAACTTTGTTTTTCTTATTTCGTTTCTTTTTTTTACACTATTGATTTTCTATTGTCAAAAACGGGAAAGAAGTTTATATATTGTTCGCTTAAATTTAAATTTGTAGATGTTGCGTTATTGAAATTATCAAAAAAGGCGAAAGAGCTTCAAAAGAGCCAAGCTTCGAGAAACTCCATGCAATATTATCCCGGAGTGTGAAGTTTTGCGTCCGATTATAACATTTTTGATATATTTTTGAGCAAATTCAAGGTTTATATGTAAAAAATAATTTTTTGACTCATGTAGTAGATCATTTATCTATCCTACAGTCCCTCTTTTGAATCTTTTATGGCAAAATTTATATTACGTCCGTTGGCAGTGCATTGAGACAAAAGCTATATGGAATATTTCAAATTTTAATTGTAGGTATTGTTGCTCCACTCACTTTAGTGGTCGAGAAACTATATACTCAACTGTTTTTTTGTTGAATTAATTTGTGAGAGAGTTGTGAGTGGAATCTTTATAAAGCTTGTCAAGCGTTCAATATCAAAATTAAAGTATTCTTTTAAAGTTCTCTTTGAACGAGTAGTTACGAGATTTAAACCGCATCTTTCATTTTTCTTTATAAATAGCCCCAAATATGCTTTCTCACTGTTGATTTTGCACCCAGAAAAGTGTTGGATTATCTTTTGACTCAGTCCGTTTTATAATTCTCATGAATTTTTCTTTGCCTCAGTTACAATCCATTCTTTTTTCATTTCAGGATTTTATGTTATTGAGAGGTCCCATTTATGTTTAAATGAGGCCATTTCAATAAATATTGTGTTTTCTAGGAAAGATCATGTTTTTTATGGCTCCCAAAATCGTTTTCGCTAATTATTGAAAAATTTCTTTTGGCAGCACTTGTTGCTTTCCTGTACTCTCTAATAGTGTAAATCTGGAGTTTAAATAAGAAAATGATTTTTTTGCTATCTGAGGAGCTATTAAGGAAACTATCGAAAGCTTTCTTTCATTAGATTTTCAATGGTTTTTTTCTTTTATATCATCATTTATTTTTTATGTAATGACTTTTTTGTCTGTTTAGCTATTTCAGTAATTTTTGAACCAATTTTTTGTCTTATTGGTTGAGCGGCAGCAGCGAACTTAGCTGTGGTTTTATTGTGGATTTTCAGCATTAAGGTTTTTTTGTGATCGTAGTGGAGCGCTGTTACTATTTTTTAATTAAGTTAATTAAATAATTGTAAGAATCATTTCAAATCACAGCACAAGTTTTGACGAACCAGATTTATGTGCAATTGATGGTACCTTAAAATTTCAGCAAAAATTTTTTTGTCCTCAAACCTGTGTTTTCGTAAAAATTTAAGTGAAACTTTGATTTGCGACTGTATTCGTTGACATCCTGTAGTCTTATGAATTAGCCTCACAAGTGACCTGTGCAAAAACGAAAAAAATTGGTCTGTTTACTTTGTTTTCGTTGAAAACATACGGTTAATGTTACATGTGAAATAAAACAAAAGAAAAACAAAAATTCTGATTTTTTCCAGATTTGCCATTTTTGCCACCATTTTCTGTCACCTTGTCGCCTGATCACGGCCAACGGAGAAATCAAAAGCTCTCTGAGTTGCGTCACACTCTAGTATTCATTGCTTTTTAATTTTTCAATTGACGTTTTTTTTTGTCTCTGAATCTAAAACATTTCAAAATCTTTTTTTTAAACTTTATTTTGGGTACTTCCCAATTTTGTGTTTATTTGCTGTCTTTATCGTTTATCTGTTGCTTAAAACTCACTTATCACATTAGTTCTTTTTCAAAAAAAAAACGAAATCGGTCATATTTAATTTTTTGAGTGAATAAATTATGGTTTTTGTAGCGTTCGCCACAGTTTTCACGCAACCATAGACATTTTTATTTTTGCCTGAATTTGTTTTATTTGTATTTGTAGGACAATCTTGATAATTAATGGTTTCCCAAGCAACTATAAATGAGCTTATTTAAACTGTTCAGCTGATAGCTAATGGTTTGTGTCGTACATCATAATTTAGTGCAGTAAACTTATCATACGATGTACTTAATTTAATCAGTGTACCCATTCCTGAGGGGCATGTGCATAAATCATTATTACTTCACATGCTTGTCTGTTGCTACCATTTTCCCACAACGGGAAAATATTGTTCACATTTTATTTGACTTCTGGAATAACAGTTGAGTTATTCTTTCATTCTCTTAGTTTTGCTTCTCACGTACAGTTGCCCAATTTAATTTATTCTTCATTAACTGTCTTTACAATCCGAGTAAAGTAAACATTAGTCCTTACGCGATTCGCTAAGCGAATTCATTTGGAAATTGTGTAAAGCGCACTCGCCGCGCGAGTAGGACATAGAACATAAACACAACTCTTGACTCAAGATCAAGTACGCAATCTCACTCGCGTACGACATGGCGCAGTCAGCAGCTCAAAAACGAACTCCACTTGGCATTGAGCCATTTTGGGATAAACCTAGTGTAGATCCGCCACTGAAATGGGAAAAGTGGCAGATGCAGGCCAAGTTAGCGCTTCTTGCAAAGGAAAATATCATAATAGACACTTTGTTGGAACCAAAACCTGAAACAGTACAACTACCACTTGAACCGATCAATGAGGTTACGATAACGGGATCATCGGCACAATCGGAGCGGGAAAGATTGGCGAGAAACGCTCAATCAAAAATGAATTGGGAAAACCGGTGCCAGAGACAACTGGAGATAGGAATAATGTGCGGAGACAAGCCATGGGCGCAAGCCGATCGAAAAACTGTGTCAATGTTATACCTCAGTTTGGGCACTGAAGGACGTCGAAATGTCTGTAGTCAAAACCCACACCTCAAGATGGACAGTCTCTCAACAGCAGGTCTTTGGACAATCGTGGAAACAGCATTTATTCGTCAGCGCAACATTACATTCGACAGATATGTCCTCCTCACCACGAAACAGACAAGAGGAGAGTCTATCAAACATTTCTTCGGGAAACTGAAAGAACTTTCTGAAAATTGTGAGCTCGGAAGTCAGGAAGACACCCTCATTAGAGACTTATTTATTGCAAATATGTTAGATCCAGAAATTCAACGGGAATTGCTGCGAGAAACCCTAGAACCAGCCCAAGCATTACGTTTGGCCATAAATATGGAATTAGGCCAAAGAAACCAGCTACAAATTACAAACTCGCAATCTGCTCCGCAAGTTAATGCAACAATTCCTCAACGAACGTTTCGACCACCAAATCAGAGACCAAATACATCCAGCTTTACTCGATCACCAAACCAACTATGCAGGAACTGTGGCCTAACTTGGTCAGCTAATCATAGAGTCAAATGCATTGCGAGAGGCAAGACTTGCAACAATTGTGGCCTTCAAAACCATTTTTCGCGAGTGTGCAGAAAACCAAAATCATCACCAAACAAACCTGATCGCTCTAATGTTAACTCTGTTGAAGAAACTACAACTGACCAAACAGTAAAGGCCATACAAAATATGAACTATAACCCGCAATGCGAATCGGATTACGACAGCTCAGATGACAATATGGTCGCCAGCATCGCAAGTACCGCAATTCAGATTGAACCAAAGAACACTATCCTACAAATTGGTAACAACCATGTTGGACTTCTCATTGACTCCGGCAGTGTGTGCAGTATTTTGCCTGAGTCCCTTGCTTCGGAAATTGTTGAAAATTCTCCCCTTGCTCGATGGTTGATGATAGCGCCTCCCCAGGAACTCAAAACATTTTCCAATGAACCCATAAACGTGATAGGTATGATACAGGCACCAAATGCGAGCAATGGATGGCGACTTGAAGAAGCTGAATTTGTAGTAGTTCGTGACGGACTAAAACCACTAGTGGGAAGAGATCTATTTGACGCTCTTGGAATTTCAGTAAATCAAACCCCAAAACCGGAAGGTAGTATGGTCAACACTATCACATCACAATGTCCATTCAAAACACGCATCGCACAACAATTCCCTCAACTTATTACACGTATTGGTCGCTCTAAAATACACATTGTCAAATCTAAATTTCATCGTCATTTCCAGCCAAAACATCAAAAGGGTAGAAAAGTACCCATCAATTTGCAAGAACGAGTAAATACTGAAATTAAAAAACTTCTTGCAGAGGGACATATAGAAAAATTGAATAACTGTTCTGATCAATATTTTATTTCACCTATTGTAATCACAGTCAGACGAGATCAAACCATAAAATTAGCACTAGATTCTAAAACTCTTAACAAAGCAATACATAAGAACAAATATCAAATGCCAAATATTGAAACACTCATGGATTCGATATCACAAATAATTACAAACTACAAAACAGAACCCGGGGAGCAAATACATTTCTCTACTATTGATCTTAAATATGCTTACAGCCAACTAAATTTACACCCTGAAACTGCTAATCATTGTAATTTTAATATTATCAGTGGTGACATGACAGGCACATACCGATTCAAAACAGGATTCTACGGTCTTACTGACATGCCTGCCGAGTTTCAGAAGGCAATGGACTACACCCTGATTGGACTTAAAAATACATTCTGTTTCTTAGATGATATTTTAATTGTTAGTAAAGGTTCAGAAGATGATCACTTCCAACTTGTACTGGATTGTCTTCGAAAGTTAGATGCAGACAACCTTCGTATCAATCTTCCGAAATGCCATTTTGCAAAACAACAAATTTCATGGTTAGGATATAAAATAACTCAATCTGGAATCTCGCCACTCGAATCCAAAACATCATCCATTATATCATTACAACCTCCTAATACACTCAAAAAATTACGCTCATTTCTCGGCTCAGTCCACTATATTAGCAAATTTATTCCCAATTTAGCTCAACTCTGCCATCCTTTAAGACCTCTACTTCGTAAATCCACTAAATATGTCTGGACTGACACTCACACATTACATTTTAATGCAATTAAAACTCGCATAGCAAATCATACCGAAAACATGCATTATAACCCCCAATTTGAAACGCGAATCAAATGTGATGCTTCACGTTCTGGTTTGGGAGCAGCACTAGAACAACTAACAGTTGATGGTTGGAAACCGATATCTTTTGCATCCCGATTTTTAAACAGCAGTGAAGAACGTTATAGTATTAACGAATTAGAACTTCTTGGGGTAGTGTGGTCGATTGAATATTTTGAAAACTATTTGTATGGCAAAGAATTCACTGTTATAACTGACCACCGCGCATTGCTTTCCATTTTAAAAGAACATCGATCAAATAAAAGTTACAATAGTAGGTTAGCACGGTGGGTTGACCGTCTCTTGCCTTATCAATTCTCAATAGAGCATTTACCCGATGCAAAAATGGGCCTAGTTGATTACATATCTCGTAACCCATATCAACCAGCAAAAAATGTTTCCAAATATGACGAAGAATTCCTAGTTGCAACATTATCGAGTATACACACTGATGCCCAATTACTTCAACAAAAACACAATCTCACAGCTAATTCACTTCATAAATTATATATTGATATTGATAGAGAACATAAAAATTCCACCAGCATTACAGAACAAGTTTTAACCATAGATTTTGAAACTCAAAATCCTCAATCTGAAATTTCTGATTTACTCGCTTCGCGAAATAATAGTTCAAAATATTATTCAAAACAATATTCTATTCCAGGTATAAAATCCGCTCAGCGGGTACGCTTAACAAACGTTAATTCAAATTTCGCTCCGCGAATTAATAGTCCAAAATTCTCTTCCAAACAAACTTCCATTTTAGACATAAATCCCGCTCAGCATGTTCGCTTAACAAATAATAGTTCAAATCTCGCGTCGCAAAAATACAACTCTAATATTATCCCTTTCAAATTTAATCATCTGTATAGCACACACGCTCCAGACGTACATTTAGCTCATAAAAATAATTCATTCGTGGATCAAATGCGACATATATTTATCCATTCCACCAATGGTATTAATTGTACTAGTGTACATGATCAGCGAGTACATTCCAGTCAAAACAATTTCGTACTCGCTAACACATATTCTCCTCCAAAAGTTAACACTTCTAATTTAATTGATACCACCTCTAATCTCGCATTGCGAGTACGCAAGTCCTTTAACAAATTAACACCCGCCTGGCATAATCCTTTACTAGTTACTCAAAAGACTAAAATGCATTCCTTAGATGACTCTTTTGCAACGCGAGTTACTAAATACCCAAATCATTCCAAATATGCGTCACATAGTCTACCATTTACAAATACTCCCGTACAAATTGAGTCTCAAAGACTAGTAAATACAAGAAAAGCGTCACTCGCTCACCAAAATACATCCAAATTTACTTCTTTAAGTCATTCTCACTTGTCAATCAAAAATCAGCCTCAAATTCCTACCTTTTTTAGTAAGCCACACTCAAATACTTTAAATAACTCACGTGCCCAATTGGTAAAGAAAAATCAAGTGCTTTTTGCCCAAACTCAATCTGAAATTCAGTTGCCTTCCTTTTCGTCAATCAATTTAATTGAAAAAACAAAAATCTCATCAACAATGAGTCAACAAGCATCTTCTCTCAAGGGAGAATCTCTCTCCACTCGACCTACCAGAGCTTCGCCTCGCGTGTCATTCACTGACAATGCAACAACGAGCACGCCTCGCAGATCTTCATCGCACTCCAACCTAAGTACCCCGCTAACGGATAGCCCCCAAGTAATGTCGTTCGAACGAGTGGTGGGAAAAGTTTTTAGCAAAGGCCTCATTGCGTCACTGAAAAGTAAGGATGCAGTCTTAAAAGAAGTGCGAGACTGCATAATTCGGGGGGATGAAGAAAGACTGAAGGCCCTCAACCCATACCCTCACAGTTATTGGCGGGACCTTCACGTGACAGGCGGGTGTGTCTGCATGGACGAGAAGGTGGCAATCCCCAATGCACTCAAAGAGGCCCTCATTGACGATCTCCATGCCAGTCACCCGGGTAGCTGGGGGATGATATGTATGGCCCAGCACTGCTGGTGGCCATACATGAATCGCAATTTGCTTGTCAAAGCAATAGAGTGCAAATCTTGCACTGCTATCGGTAAAAATTTAAAATCTGTTATTCCCGCAAAACAATTTAAAGCACATACACCATGTATAGTTCCCAACCAAGAAATACAAATAGACTTTGCAGGGCCCATTAATAACGAAAAAGAACATGAAATATATATTTTAACATGCATTGATAGATTTTCAAAATATCCTTCTGCGGAATTAGTTGATAATGCAAATGCCTCGAATCTCATAAAATTGTTAGACAATTATATACAAATTCATGGAGTTCCTCGTTCCTTAAGAATAGATCAAGCCCGTTGTCTTATAGGTAACCAAGTAAAAAATTTTTGTACAAAAAACAATATCACATTAATACCAGCCCCGGCAAATGATCATCGTGCGATAGGTTTAGTAGAACGATTAATTGGTACAATTAAACAACGCTTGGCATGTATTAAAGACGCACACAAAGAACTAAATACGTTCACCATTAAAGCAGCATTAAAATCAATTATATACCAGCTTCGCATATGCAAACATAAAACAACTAAGCTTTCGCCATTCGAATCTCACTTCGGGCGTACGGCCAATACACCACTTAGTAATATAAGTACTCAACCTAAATCATCTGACCTCAGTTATGAAAAAATTTTGAATCATTATTTAGATGAAGAAACTGTAACCCCCAACGAATTGCTGCCGGAAGAACATTGGGGAAACATCCGGAGTGATGATGAAGTTGAGCGCAATATGTGCAAGGCGACAAAGGATGCTACTAATCGCGAACGGCAAGCCACGGATAATGAACCACGCTTCCTTCGTACTACGCATGCACACTGTCCACTCCCATTGAAAGAACACGCGGTCCAACTAAATATTGCCCGAAAGAAGCACCTCCATAAGAGATCCAAGAAGAACCTGGACGGATTGTATGAGGTGTTGGCCCCAGGACCGGTCGTCCAAAAGACTGACCAATACACTTCGGTCATTCGCGAGCCGGGTAAGGTGGAATTGACTGTACGCAATAGTGATATTGCAAAATTCGGCACTCGTGAAGAACGAAAGACCAAATTGACGGATTACATCAACCGCAGAGGACCCCGCACACATGAAAAGACAACGGAAGCCAAGATACTCAGCCATATCAAAGAGTTTACCCGCATCCAGAAAGGAGACAGGAAAATGAAACATCGAAAACGAGAAACTGGTAGTGGCGTATCCTCGAACAAATCTAACATTGCTCGCGCAATGCGAGTACGCATGCCAAAAGTTCCGGACAATTTCGCTCCGCAAGTACTACCCGAAATTCCAGAGGCTGCTCCCGATCAGCCAATTATAACGGAAGTAGTGCTTATTGCACCCCCGCCTACAAACATACAGCAAGAAACAGTTGAATCACTTCATCCAGGTCCAACAACATCTTTCCCCAATACTCTAACACGATCCACTAAACGAACTAGAAAAAGCCCCAAATATTATGGTTATGACAAAGACGACTCATCGGGTGATCCTACTAATTCGTGTCCCCCGAACTTTGCTCCACCCCGTAGGAAGCGTCGAGTGGGAGACATAGAATCGATTCAACCCTCAGTGATACAAACAATTGTGGACACTGCTACTCGAGTTGAACCGATTCACAACGACTTTCCCTCGCCTATCATAGGACAGGTGTCTCCGACGGACCCCCGTATTCGGCCAGCCGATCATAGCACTTCAAATGAACTGACTATTGATGAAGAGGACATGTGAAAACTGATATATTATTAATTATGACTAGCTATGATAACGAGTAAATTTATTGTTGATACTATTTAACCGGTGAATAAGTATTATTATTATTCATATTGTTATTAAAATTTTATTTCATGCAATTTTAATTTTTGAAAGCGGGAGAAATGTCGTACATCATAATTTAGTACAGTAAACTTATCATACGATGTACTTAATTTAATCAGTGTACCCATTCCTGAGGGGCATGTGCATAAATCATTATTACTTCACATGCTTGTCTGTTGCTACCATTTTCCCACAACGGGAAAATATTGTTCACATTTTATTTGACTTCTGGAATAACAATTGAGTTATTCTTTCATTCTCTTAGTTTTGCTTCTCGCGTACAGTTGCCCAATTTAATTTATTCTTCATTAACTGTCTTTACAATCCGAGTAAAGTAAACATTAGTCCTTACGCGATTCGCTAAGCGAATTCATTTGGAAATTGTGTAAAGCGCACTCGCCGCGCGAGTAGGACATAGAACATAAACACAACTCGTGACTCAAGATCAAGTACGCAATCTCACTCGCGTACGACAGTTTGCATGTCTTTGAAATTAATTGTTTTCAAAAAGTGTAAATGTATTTTTTAAGCTTAGCTTTTTTTTTGTTTTGACTACATGTTATTTTTTTTTCAAAAAATCAAGGTCCATTAATTTTTCTGATGACAATCAAGTATATTTGTTTAATTTAAGTTTTATCGGATGCAATTTTTGATTTTGTTAAGGCTTGTTGTTTTTATTTGATTTTAATGTCTTGTCTTCTAGTCTCCTGAATAGCAGGTATTATCGGACCCCTAAAGTGGCATTAATTAATTGTTTTAGCGCTCTGAGTTCAAGGCGTTTTTTTTTCAATGAATGCAATAGATCTCTCCCCCATTTGGTAGACAATTATGCAAAAAATGTTGATGAGCGGTGTCGAAACATTATGTCCAATCTCAAATTACATAGTGTCCTTGCTGAAAAAATGTTTACAACTGGAAATAAAAGTCCGTTTGGACAATGGGGGTAGACCTTGCTCATTATCAACCAATGCTTCGTTAAAGATCAAACATTAGCTTGTTGAAGATGGGATTTGAACTCGTTTTTCAGTGGATTTTAGATAGTTGATGATTGGATTTGAGCTCGGTGATGATCAGATTCTAGCTATTTATTGATCGGGCTTCTGGCAAAACCTATCGTGAGGACTCATCCTTGCACCCATAAACGCACCTTATTCCCCTGGGTTGTTAATTGTTAGATCATTGATCCTTACCTCAACCTGGGTAATACACCAGATTTACGACAGACATTTTCAACTCTAGTTTTCATTTTTGTAATGGCATTTTTTGGCTTATAAGGATTTTAACAAACCAACTTAAAACTCTGATTGTGCAAATTACTCAATTGCCAAACTTTTTTCCGTGTAGTTTAAAGCTCTCTTTGAATAGCTGTGATCAAGATCTTAAAATTAAATTATTACACTCTTTAAACTTAAATGGATTTTTGCAGATTGAAAGTATACCAAATACATGTAACTAGGGCCCACAGTGATAATTTGAACAAAAATATTGAAATAATATTTAGTAGCCCAGATATCAGTATAAAAAGTTGTGCACCATTTGCAATCTAATTTAACAAATTTGGGTACAATCTTCACTTTGTGTCAAGTACAAAGTTTTACAAGAATTCAACGCTAAGAATTGCAAATCTTTCAAAAACTCACCGGTTAAAATTACTGTAAATTTTTTTGCGGTGATTTTTGTAAGATTCACGCTTTTGAGGGGTGAATTTTTTATTTTCACCGCGTCCCGTTGGTAGCGGTTTAAATAAAAACTCACAGCTAAAAACCGCAAATCTTACAAAAATTCACCGCTTTCACCGCATTCATCGCAAAAAGATGCGGTCGCTTTGCGGTTTAATTTTTTTTCACCGCTATTCACTTCAAATCTTACATTATTTTTTCGACAAATCCTCGATCCGGGTTCAGGTCAGCAGTTTCCGTGTTGCTCGACCATGGCCAATATGGAACTTTGCACGCTCAAAAAAAGGCTCTTACTTTCTTCCTTTTAATTTTACGAACACAGCTGAATTATCTTTTTCGAATTTAGTTTTTATCTGCCCCTTTTTACTTCACCTATGCGAAAGGAGGGTGATTACTATAATCACCAGGGGAGGAAAAGCATCATATTCGCTTATAACTAAAAGTACAATAACCAAAAAAATTATAATCAAAGCATTAGAACAAATGGAAAATATTAAAAACCATGGGAACATATCTTTTAAGTTTCGAGAGTTTCAATTAGCAATAATTGTTCAACAATCCATAAAGTCTCTCCTTTTTAATGATCAATTTGTTTTGCATTTAAAACATAATATCAAGATTACACACACTCTCACCACCTGTCGAATATTTTCCGCATTTTTAATCATCAGTTTATCTCTGGAGAGTAGAGGTCAAAAACAGTCTGTTTTATTGCCATTTTGCTTGTAATTTACATCGATACATTAAATGCACCCTATAATTTTTAATAGAAGTTATTGTTGCTTGGCGCATAAATAGATGCATAAGCGGTGTAGGCCGTTCTGTTGTTATCAATCATTAGGCAATTTTTTCCGTGGAAAAAAGAGCACAAATTGTTTTCGATTTCTGGTTTATTGCAAAGTCCGAAAAAACTCCCAAATGACTGTTCCCACCCACCCCTTTTGTTGTAATAACAATGGAATCACTTTTTTCCACAGTTGATCGTTATGTAACGGAGCTACTAAAATTACGTTTTTTTCCCCAAAATTACAAATATAAATATTGTTAAAATCAATATTAAATTCAAGTTAAGTAGCAGCCGAAGGTGCGAAGAAACTTTCAAGTTAAGAAGTGAATGAGTTAATTTTGTGTTTATTTTTCAAAAATTTTTCAAAAATTTGCTTTTAATAGTTTGTTAACCGGTTTCTACAAAACTTTTTCTTCCTCATCTTAATGCCAAACTTAATGGTCGTTTTCAAAATAACTTAATTGTGTTGCAGCAGGCAGAACCCCATGAAAATACATTAATGTCACCATTGGTAACTAAGCTATCAATTTTTTCGCTTTCTTTTTTTCATTTGTCAGACAAGGTTAAAGAATTTGCCTGAAAGATATATGGGGTTATCATCGGCTGGAACACTTAGTGCGTCTGATATTTCCTTTTATTACCGCAATTTCTTTAAGATAAGAGTTGTGTTGTTAGCATGTGAGTGGTGGCAGATACTATTTGTGTTGTGCTACGGAAGATAAAATCAGACTGGATTCGCTAATTAAGTATTTCATTTTTTTTATCCAAGTGAAACCTAACCGCATTAGTTATTATTTTTTATGCTCAACGCAGACATAAAATTTTAAAAAAGAATCCGTCACCAAAAATCCATCTATAACCAACACAGAGAATCCCTCTATAACCAACAAATGAGCCCAAACTGCAATTTCTTCCACAATTTTTTCAATAATTTAGATAGATAAATGCCTTGCAATTTTTTTAGAGAAAACAGCTTTGAACTCATGACTTTTTGAACTCATATTATAGAACTCATGACAATTTTGAGGGAACAAATCAAACCAAATTTTTTACCAGAAAATGGCAAAAAAGGCCATTTTCAAAGTGAAAATTTTGTCAATCGTTTAGTAGTGTCAATCATATCCATTATCAGATCATGGTATCAGCTCCAGAATTGCGTGAATCAAAACATAATTATAACAACTTTTGATTAGTGGAGGGGGGAAAGGACTAAAATCGACCTGCCAGTTTAACTGATTAAGGCACATTAAGGCATAATCATTTGATTTCATGGCGTTGCCAAATCTCATTTATTTGACAATTGTCAAATAAATGAGATTCGGCAACGCCATGAAATCAAATGATTATGCGTCGCCTTGTAAGTTTCTGCCAGAAACTTGCAAGTTCTTACAAGATAACCATTCGGCCTCGACCCGGGAATGGCCTTGAATTAATTAATAACCAGCCGATTAAAAAGTTGTAGAATGATCTCGTATTCAGTTTTCATTATGGGAATGAAAAATCAACCAGGTCGTCGAGGGATAATGGATTTTTAAAGGATAGCAGGGCAATTAAAATTTTATATTACTACCATGAAAACTCTTTCAACCAGTTTCCTTATTGAGAGCATCGGCAATTTTACAGTATTTTTAAGAGTGAAAAACTGCTTTTCTAAAAGTTTCAGTTAGGAATTTTTCTTCAATATAATTCTACAATTTTTTGGAGAAGAAAGACATTAACATAACATTGGCAAAAACTAAACCATAAAACTTAAGTTTATCACGAAACCCCAATGATTGTGGAATTTTTATCGAGTAAGATCTGACAAATTTCTGACAAAACCATCTTTCTAATAGCCTGTAAAGGGATGCATCTTCTTATCAGATCTGATAAGACGTTTATCAGATCTTATACGATAAAAATTCCTCTTATAAGATCTTACACGATAAAAATTCCTCTTATAAGATCTTACACGATAAAAATTCCTCTTATAAGATCTTACACGATAAAAATTTCTCTTATAAGATCTTACACGATAAAAATTCCTCTTATAAGATCTTATACGATAAAAATTCCTCTTATAAGATCTTACAAGATAAAAATTCCTCTTATAAGATCTTACACGATAAAAATTCCTCTTATAAGATCTTACACGATAAAAATTTCTCTTATAAGATCTTACACGATAAAAATTCCTCTTATAAGATCTTACACGATAAAAGTTTTGTCTTATCAGATCTTACACGATAAAAATTTCCTCTTATATTAGTTCCTGAAGTATGGTATATTCTTCAAATTGAAGACAATTCAGAGTTGCTCTCAAGCAGTAGCCGAAAAACTACAGCATGCAACACTTAAGTGTCAGAGCAACAAAGAGAAAAATATCTTATACTGTCTTTTAAGACTTATAAGATATTGTAAAAAAGATTATTTGAGTGGCAGGGGCTTTCTCCGAAGCGGTGATTATGAAACAAGGCTGAACATTTTTTTTCAAAAACCAAAACTATCTTGGACTGTTAAATATAGCCATAGTACCCAGTTAAGACTCATAATAAAACTGCCGCCAAAACAGAATCAACAAGCATTTTTTGTTTTATAATTGGTTAGCTGACCGATTATATTTTTTACTTTCATAGGACCTTGACTACGTTATACTGTTATATTGAAATAATTAAGACATGTCATATCAGATCTTACACGATAAAAATTCCATCTTATCAGACCTTACACGATAAAAATTCTGATAAGAAGAATGTTTATCTTATAAGATGTCTTATCAGATCTTACACGATAGAAATTCCTCTTACCAGAATTTTTATCGTGTAAGATCTGATAAGAGGAATTTTTATCGTGTAAGATCTGATTAGATCTTACACGATAAAAATTCTTAGTCAGCATCTTATCAGATCTTACACGATAAAAATTCCAGAATCACTGGGGAAACAACACAAAATCATCTAACTAGAATTCCTGAAAAATTGAGCAAACAATTTAAACTGTTTTCTCGTTTTCAATTCTCTTTTTTGTTCTTCAACCAAATATGGTTCAAGAAGAATCTCAAAAGATCAAAAAATACTGACAACAGCAAAAATCTAAAAATTCGGCATAGAAAAAAGTTTTCAACGGGACACCACAATTTGTAAAAAAGCACCTTCAGTTTGCATGTAATTTAGTAAGAGCTTTTGTTAGTCGCTCTTATTGTTTCTGAGTTTTAGTTGAGCCAAATTGCAGTTTAATTGTGTAAAAATCTTTTAGACATCAAAAATTTTTGCTAAAACTGCTTTAAAAGACCGAAATAAGAAAATAAGTTGTGCGCTAGAAAACGTTTAACACTGAAGTTCAACCAATTTTTATTCTCATTTCGTGCTTTTAATTCAATTGTATTAGGACTTTTCAGCAACTAATAACCTTTCATGGATAATTCTGCTCCTTTTGAAAAGAAAAGAAATAAGATTCAAATTAGTTGGCATTTCGACTAAAACTATTATTGGTTTTAAACTGAGAAGTTTTGAGACAAAAAAATATTTCTACGATGAATTTCTTCTCAGGTTTTGAAAAAAGTATCAAAAGCATTAAAATTTTTTAAAACCTGCGCGCTCTTCATTGTACAGGGAAGTTTTCGTCCAACTTTTCCAGAAAACTGTGGCCATAGTCTCTTGAAAAAGAAGCACTCACATATATTTCTTTTTGCAACAGAAACAGTGGTAGTCGCAAAAACTCGGACGAAATGTCGTAAGTTTTCGTTTTCGGTTACTGTGTCAACATTTACGTTTCAATTTTTCCTTTAAATCAAGAAATTTTCTTTTCGGTTGGCTTTCAAAAGTTATTTTTTGCCGACATAAACATTTACTTCAAACAAAAAACATTTAGTTCAACCATAAACATTTACTTCAATGAAGATTAAAAAATTATTTTTGAGCAGTGTTGCCTGCGCTATGTATGGGAATTAATTGATAGTTAAAAGAGAGGCTATTCAAATTTCTATTCGGATCTTTTACTGAAAAAAGTCAGGTTCCTATTTTGGTCGTTTGAATTATTGACTAGGCTTACCCGCTTCATCTCAGTAACTTCATTCACTCCTTGCATTCACTCCTTGCACCTACTCCACTTGCAGCCATTCTCTACTCTTTTTAAGTTTTTCGAGGATTATTTTATTTTGCAGTGTTTCTTGCTTCCCTTTTTATAATTTTCTGGTGCAGGTATAACGTTGGAGGATTATTTTAATTTCCTCCAACGAGGATTAAGTTTTTGGAGGATTATTTAAATTTGCATTCGCCACGAAATAAATCAATTTTGTACTTCTAATAGACGAAAGGCGATAAAAAGACAAGTTCTGGTCTCATAGGGAAGTTTACTATAAAAAAATCGAATTCTTTTTGAGAGCACTTTTTTAAAGAAAATTTTGCATATTTTTTTGTTTCTTCAAGTCACCTAGAGACTAGTCACGTTTCATATCGATGTTCCGTTAATGGCAAACCTCATTTACAATCATCTGAATTTTTGTAATACTAAATGAAATTTCGATTTTTTTCTGGGGTTTTACTAAATTTCTGGAGTCCTATGGCATAAAAACGCTGACTAAAAGTGCAATAGGTTTCGTAATGAGCCTTAAGTGAACCTATCTAGAGCTCTGAGTGGTCAACTAATGGCTGTTAAGACTTTAAAGTGATTTTTAGAGAATTTTTTTTAAATCAATCTTATACCTATGTTCGTGAATTGTCAGTCAGTCTTAGTAATGACAGGGCCCCCTTCCTTCCTACTGCAAACAAAGTTAATCTGGTTAATGGTTTTATCTTCTAAGTATTTGTTATATGACTTCAATGTCACAACATTTCAAAAATTTAAAAAAAAAGCTTTTTCTGATATTTTCTTATTATTGGTTCCTCCTGAAATCTTTTCTGATTATCCTGATATTGTTATCTCTGATTGGTTTAGAGAAAACGTGGGTCACGGATAAAGTTCTCAGAGAAAAGTTTATGGTTTAAATGGCTTCAATTTTTTTTTCTTGCATTTTTCGTCTGAATTTTTGGTTTTTGCCTGTATTTGTATTTGTTGTTTCCATAGCCATAAGAATTATTGTGATGTCTTAATGGTTAGCTACGCATGACAAATATCCTTGTCCTCCAATTGAGCGTATTTTTTACTTCCGCTGAAATCTATACATTTTAACGGCTGTTAAGACTTTAAAAATATTATTTTTTTTTTGATTTTTTCTTGAAATTTAACCAATTTAAATATGTTTTCGTCAACTGTAAGTCAGTCTCAGTAATGACCGGACCCCTTCTGTTCTACTTCGACCACAATTAATCTATTTAGCGGTTTTACCTTCTAACTATTGGTGTTATGACTTCGATGCATGAGTTTTCATAGTTTTTTTAAAAAACTTTTGGATATTTTTTGATATTTTTGTTTCTGTTGCAATCTTAACAGATTACTCTAATAGTGATAGTTGAGAGAAAAACTTGTGCGTAAATGGGTTCAAATTTTCTTCTCGCACTTTTCTACTTAATTTTTGGATTTTGTCTGTATTTGTTTTCGTTTTCATAGTCAATTACTTATTGTAATGCCCTATTGATGGCTTATGAAAGACAAATATCCTTGTTGTGTCATCAGGGCACAATTTAGCGTTTTTATTAGTTTCCGTTGAAAGCTATTGCAGTTAATGGCGTTGATAGTACAGATTTTCTCAAAAATACTTCGTTCTATTTCATTTGTTCATGTTTGTTGATTTTTTGGAGTCAAAATGTTAAAAAGAAGAGTTCCATTGCTGTTAAAAAATTAATTGAAAGTAGAAAAAATTTTTCTGAAAAATTCGTTTTTTTAATGACTTTTGTTGCTCAATTTTTTTGCTCAATTGAACTTTTTTGCTCAATTTTTTTGAATTTTCTGTTTTTGCTTTTTTTTGTTCTCTATGTAGTCGTAAAATGATGACCCGTCCCATGAGCTTGTAAATGAGGATTGAATGAATGATATTACTTGACCCAGTCACTTTATTGCAAAGAGTCCTAAAATTTATGATATTAAACATTAAAGATTTTTAAGGATATTTTCGTTTTTTTTTCAGTTTTTGTTTTTCTTTTCGTCAACTTGGAACATGTTCTCATCATTGAGAACTCCAATACAATAACTTTTTTTTT